>NW_028132757.1:0-104106 GCF_964374135.1 Grampus griseus | reverse complement strand
GGTGACTGGCACCTGAAGTGTGTGTGTGTGCATTCCTGCTGGACTGAGCCCTTAACATGTGAGATCTGATGCTATCTACAGGTAGATAGTGCCAGAATTGAGTTGAATTATAGGACACCCAGCCGTTTGAGCACTGCTACGCTCTCTCATTGGAAATGGGGTGCTCAGGACCACTTAATGCTTTCCAGGCTCTGCCTTCTGTGAATTCATGACAACGGCAACCTCTGAAACATACACATGTACCTTTGCCACAAAAAACTTCTGATAGACACATAAGAAATTAATAAAAGTTGCTAAGAAAAGGGGTAAGGGACCTAACGTTGGTTGGATGAGGGGCAAAAATATTCCAGAAGGAATTACTACTACTATTTATCTTTTGATAGTATGTGATTTTTAAATATGTGATCTCATTAGATTTTCCAAATACAAATAAACAAGATAATTATCATTTTTTTAAAAAAAGGCTGAAGAAAATGTAGTTTTATATACTTCAGAAAAAAGAAAATTGAGGGAGGATTTGATTATAGCGTTCAGTAGGCCAAGAAATGTGAATAAAGAAAGAATTACTATAAAGGGGCCAGAAAAATGATTTAGGAGACAAGACTCTAGGAGACACTTTCTGATAAGCAGAGCAGTAACTCTTGCCCATTTCCTTTGTTTTTGGCCACGAATGGTTAAAGGCTCCTGTGAGAGGGCTGCAAGGGGACGAGTGTCCACAACAAGTGGATAGCTTAGATCCTGATACCAGCTACTGGAAATTATCCAGGGCCCAGGAAAGAAGTACTGGTAAGCTGCAGTCGCCAGCACGGTGCTTGGTAGATGTAAATATTTGTGGGTCTGCTAAATTAACGGTAAGACTATAATTCATAATATCTTGCACACAAACTAGATTGGTAAGTTTTCAGTGGATGACTTTATTACCATTCCGAACTCAGTTAGATGGAACAGTACTCCTCAATGACTGAGAAATCAATCTTCCTCAATCTTCATGTATCACCATCTGCAAACACTGCTCTCTCTCACAGATTACCCGCCTTCAGCTATGGATGACACAGTGAGATGCATTTCATTCTCCTCTTCCTGGACACACAGAACAATGACCTTTTCTAACCTCCCTTGGAGCCAGGCAGAGGTCAAGTTTTTGCATTCTTGTTGAAAGGGTATGGGTCTACCACTTTCAGGCCCAGCCAGGAGATATTATGCATGATTGCCCATGTTCCCTTCTGCTGTCGTTTAGGTAGTCATGCATTTAAGACAACACCTCAAGGTGGAGGGGGCATGGGTTCCTGACTCACTACTTGAAAGCAATCTGCTAAGAATGAACCACCTAATTCACACTGGTCTCTGACAAGAGAAATAAACATTTATTAAGTTAAGACACTTGGCTTTCAGGAGTGTTTGTTAGACTACCTAGCATCAACTACCTTGAGTAATTCATTGCTAAACTGGTACACTGGTAATAACCATGGACTAGTGATGAGTCTACTTAATTCCAATCCTCTCCATTTCTCATTGCTGATTTACTCTATACTCACCAGAAATTATTTTTCATAGGACTTCTTGATGACCATGTCAGTCTAGAATTATCCATAGTACCTCTATGTCTATCTCTTCCTCCAATTCAACTTCCCCGTAGGGGACCTGGCATTACCCCTCTGTGTAGATACAACCATGGAGGATCAGGTCCTAACGAGATCGTATCTAGAAGGGCCCTGTTCTGCAAGGTTTATGGTTTATTTTGCTATACCTTGGATTCATATGTTGGTTTAAAATAAAAAGTGACATGATTTTTGAAGGTTGAAGCTGAGTGGCTGAACCAAATTTCTATAATCAAGTTAACATATATTTTCCCCCTGAGTCTGTACTAGGTCATTTCTTAAAAATTATTTTTTCTATCCTATGAATCTATATGTTTACATAAGCATTAGCTATTATTCCCAACGTCTATGTTATGGACGGAAAATAGGATTCTTCTCGTGTCCCAACTCAAATCAAACAGTAAAGCATTGTTTACATTATACAAGGTTTACATTGCACAGGACTGTTTATATTCTACAGGCATCCTGAGGTCATATCTAGACCCAATGGGAAAAAATGTCATAATAGATTAGTAAGGACTGTAATGAAGATGGAAGGGGAAGAAAGTGGTGGCATATGTGCTAGGCATTTATTTCCCCAACTGAGGTCATTTCCTTGTCATGTACAGTAAAAAATCACAATGTCACTGCAGTTGCTCATGTGCTGCAATCCACTGCCCACCCATCCACGCATCTAACATTTTTGAGGACTTAATCTGTGCCAAGGACTCTACTCTCTGCCTGAAAGGCAAGTGAAAAATACAACCCAGGTCTTTCCTGAAAGAGCACATAAAGGAAGACTCATCTCTGAATAGTGACACAAGATAATGGCTGAATGGGTGCTTTCTTTTATCGTGCACTTGCAGGATAGAAAGCAGAGAGAAAAATAGCTCCAAAGAGTTGGACAGTTATATTATCATTGATTTTCGAGTGACCACCAATTAAAGGGCATGCTTAGCAGCTAGAAATGAGGACCTCATTAGATGACTACAAGAGCCAGACACTTTCAAAACTTTCCCCTAAACTCTCAGTTCCATTTTCATTTCATGAAGAGACAGCTTGGGAAGTCGGAGGTCACGCTCTTGTATGTCCACAACAGGGATGATTTAAGGCACCGGTAAGCTCCTGCTGAGCTGCCACCTAAGGTCATACGACTGTGAATCATGGCGGGATATAATGACTTGGGCAACATTCTTTCCTGCAAATACGTACAAGATGGATGGTGAATAGTATTGAAGTATAATATATGGTGCCGATCATGAATTTAAATTCCCTCAGAAATGGAGGAGAAACAATTAGCAAAGGGCATTCTTGACTTCGTTGAGCAGCGATGCCTCTCTGACTCCCGAGACACTCCTTTTCAGCAGTCAGGCCACAAGATGTGTCTTCAATTTCTGCAAAATCTAGTTCTAGCTAGATTTTGGGAACTAATGGGAACATGATCTTAATGGATGTCTCATGTTTCTCATGCAGTGTGGCTGTGGAAGTTTATGGGATGGAGTCAACAAAAAAGACAGGTCCTTTTTTACAGCATTCTTTATATCTGTTCAATCTTGTCACTACTATAGTGTCCTACTAAAAGGACGTTTCAGGGATTGTGTGAGGCCTGGTACAGTGTGTTTTTATAGTGAGAGTGGGTCAGCGGATGGAGAATCACATGAGAGAAAACGAGAGGATGAGGTGCTATTCCTGGCTCCGGCTTCACCTCAGAGAATGACCTTGGCAGAAGCACTTAACCTCACTTTGAATCTTTGAACCTCAGTTTTCTCATCTGTGAAATGAGGAAAGAACATCTGCCCCTTTGCTCCCTCTCAGGATTGTTGGAGGATTAAACAGATCAGGGCTATAACCTGAACTACGGTGAACCCATGAGGAAAAAAATCAGACATCGCTTAACTATATAATATTCTTTTTAATCATTACTAATTTCCAAAGGTGAAGAAAACCTTGTTAAAAAAATATGTAAGCTGATTGTTTTTCTGGAAACAAAATAAAGGCTCAACTAGCAACCCTGCATTAAAAAAGAGAACCTGAAATTCACATTCCAAATCTACTTCGAGACAGAAAGACCCCCAAATTCCTTCCAGTTTCCTAAGATTTTTCCACTATATTTTTTTTTCGTTATTGTCTTCTTCATAAAACGTTAGTTATATTTTGGGGTTTTGCTATTGCATAGTTTAGCATATATAAGGAAATCGTCTTTCCAATTCACAAATAAAAAAGGGAGTACAGGAGAGAAGAAGGAAGAGAGGGAAGGAGGAAGGAATAAACAGAGAACAAACCCACGTGGCTAAAAGAAACTGACCTGAGAAGACAAAACAATTCATAATTTAAAATACTATATAATACAAATGAAGTTGAAGATGTGTTTGCCCAGAAGAGGACTGACTGGAAGTAAACTGATATGATTTTCTGGATAACCCCCTGTATTTCCCTGCTTTAGTGAAACAGTCAGTCATAGAAGAGCTCTATCTACAGGGAAATTATGAAAGAAATAATCTTCATTTCTCCATGATTCTTTAAAACCAAACTGGACTTTATTCCTTCTTATTTCTCTCTCAAACTCCACTCCTCGACATAGAAAATAGCATTCTGGAATGACTTAGAATTAGAGATCAGTCAATATTTCATGATTTTAAGGTTCTTCATTAGGAACAATGTGAATTCGGGCCCAATAATCCTAATCCTAGCTTTTTCTTTAGTTCTATAGTTCTATTAGGCCATGTTGTTAGAGCACTGTTTACACTTATTGCCAATAGTCTCTGGATTGGAGGTCAAACTGTTACTTACCTTCTTCAGCATACCCTTCAACGATTAAATGCCCCCAAGGACTTTTAAGAATCATTTTCATCTTGTAAATATTTTTTAATTGACATCTTAACTTTATAGTTGCTTCCCCTGTGAGGGAAAGAGACTAGGGTGATGGAGGGGTTTTGCTTCTTACTTTGTATTTTTTCAAGGACTTACTACTTTTTAAATTAAAATCAAGGAACCAGCACAAGAATGCTAGTAAGGTATAAGTGAGATGTAATGCTTGGTGTGCATAAGGGTTCAATAGTCCACTGTGAGAGTGCAGCCTGTTGAACAACCTCAGTGATAAGTGGGAACCACTTGTCCAAGACTATTTTATTTAAGATGCAATACTCATTTCTATCCCCTTCAATACATTTTAAGTACCCCAAGCTAGAATAATGGGGCTAGAGGTGCAAGAAGAATATTATACCAAACAGGGGCAATATAAAAAAAACATTACAATCAAATTTTCCTTGTTAAAAATATAAGTTAAAAACCTAAATACAATATTATTCCACAGAGTTTTAAGGTATATTAAAAACATTGTGACAGGATGTTTCAAAAATTATGGCACAATCCCCTTCTGACACCCTCATTCCTGAGTCACCACTTCAGCAGGACTGGGCTTTGGCATACTCAACCCACATGATGAGACAATAGCAAAAGAGCTTGATGGCTCAGTTGCCGAGGACTAGCCCACTAGGTTCTGAAGACAAGTGGACCAGGTGCTCCCACTGTCCATGCCAACCACCAAACCTGTGAGTGAGGCTGTCTCAGACCAGCTCTCACTCAGCTGATCCATCAGTTGACTAAAACTGCATGAAGGAGCCCAGATAAAACCAAAAGTAAAACACTACCCAGATGAATCCAGTCCCAAATTGCCAAGTAATTGCTATTTTAAGCCACTAAGTTTTTTGTTGTTGTTGTTTTGTTTTGTATATCTTTATTGGAGTATAATTTCTTTACAATGGTGTGTTAGTTTCTGCTTTATAACAAAGTGAATCAGTTATACATATACATATGTTCCCATATCTCTTCCCTCTTGTGTCTCCCTCCCTCCCACCCGCCCTATCCCACCCCTCTAGGTGGTCACAAAGCACCAAGCTGATCTCCCTAAGCCACTAAGTTTTGAGGTGGTTTGTAATACAGCAAAAGCTAATCTATACTATAATACGATTTGGTCAAGTGGGTTTATCCTTGAGAATGCAAGGTTGGTTCAGTATCAGCCAGTCAAATAATGTGGTTCACTGTATTAGTTAAATAAAAGGAGAAAATCATATCATCATTCTTTTTAGATAGAAGAGATAAAAAGCATCCCATGAGGTTCAAACTCTATTGGGTAGGGTAAATTTTATAAAACTAGATCCAAATAATAACTATCTTTCCTTGATAAAGGCTATATGCCAAAAATACATGGCACATGTATACACTAACAAAAATTATTATACGACTAATTTTTTTAAAAAATTAGCATTTCCTTTAAGGAGAGACTTGAGATAAAGATTTCTAACATTACTGGTCTATTGGAACTGACCTTTTTGGAGCTGTGTATTGAGAGAAAGAGAAAGAGAGAGAAGGTTTAGAAGAATATAGATAAAAATGTCATATTTATAGATTGTTTTGATTATGTATTTCATTGGAAACACAGGAAAATCAATAAGCTATTAAATCTAAGAAAAGAGCTCAACATAGGGGCTGGAAAAAAATTAATGCACCAAAATCAATTGTGTTCCTCCATACCATCAATATCTAGATACAATACAAGATGAATTTACCATACTAACAAAACCTATAGAGAGTATGGGGTTTCACCTAATAAATTATGCAGAAAATCTTCATAATGAAAACTTTATTAGAGGACACATGAGTAAAAGAAATATATATCACAGGTATGGATGAGATGACTTACTATAATAATATAAATGTCCTTATATTAATCTATAAAATTAAATGCAACTGTAATAAAAGGCCAAGCTCTCTTTTTTGAGGGACAGCATAAAAAAGTGATTCTAAAATGTATCTGGGGGACTTCCCTGGTGGTGCAGTGGTTGAGAATCTGCCTGCCAATGGAGGGAACATGGGTTCAATCCCTGGTCCAGGAAGATCCCACATGCCACGGAGCAACTAAGCTGGTGCAACACAACTGCTGAGCCTGCACTCTAGAGCCCACGAGCCACAACTACTGAAGCCCACGAGCCTGGAGCCTGTGCTCCGCAACGAGGGAAGCCACTGCAATGAGAAGCCTGTGCACCACAACAAAGAGTAGCCTCCTGCCCCACCCCTCGCTGCAACTAGACAAAGCTCACACGCAGCAATGAAGACCCAACGCAGCCAAAAAAAAAGAAAAAAGAAAAAAAAGAGTAGATTGCTCTATCTCCTATAAAGACATTAAAATAAAATAAAATGTATCTGGAAGAATAAAGTTCTCCATACAGCTAAGGTAGTTTTGAAAAATAAGCTCAAAATGGAGAATGTGCCCTACACATTAAGATATATTGGGAAGTCATGATAGATAAGAACTGTGTGATGCCCTTGGAAGAAACAGCAAACAAGAAAACAAATCAAACAGGTGGCCTAGAAATAGAGCTATATACAGAGAGGAAGTTGGCACATGAAAGAGATGGAATCATAGTCCAATGGAGGAAGTTGAATTACAGCTTTTGGGGAAACAGTCTCATTGTCAAAAGAGATATGAGACTGGATCTTAACCTAGTGATATCACTTATGTTGTACCCAGTCCTATATAGCTCACCTAATCTTCACAAAAAAATCCACAAGGCATAAACTATTATCCTCATTTTACAGGTGGAAAAACTGAGGTATGAGAGATAAAATGACTAGCCTAAGAAGTACATGGTGGAGCTGGAACTTAAACCCCACAGAAATCATTCTATTAACCATTATGTTATATAATTCCACCTAATGTACAAAACTAAAATACAATAGTTTTAATATCTAAATGTGAAAAATAAAATCTGGAGAGAACAAAAGAAATTGCAAGGGAATATATTTGTGATTTCAGGGTAAGAGATGAAATAGATCTTTGAAAAATAAAGAAACATACATTGTATGAAGCAAAAGTGATGAATTTAACTATATTAAAATTATAAATCTATTAATATAAAAAACCTGATTTAAAAAAATGGGCAGAAGAGCTGAATAGACATTTTTCCAAAGAAAACATACAGATGGCCAACAGGCACATGAAAAGATGCTCAACATCACTAGCCATCAGGGAAATGCAAATCAAAACAACAATGAGAGATCACCTCACACATGTCAGAATGGCTATCATAAAAAAGAACAAAACGAACAAGCCTTGGCGAGGATGTGGAGAAAAGGGAACCCTGGTACACTGTTGGTGGGAATGTTAACTGATGTAGCCACTAGAGGGGTGGGATAGGGAGGGTGCGAGGGAGACACAAGAGGAAGAAGATATGGGGACATATGTATATGTATAGCTGACTCACTTTGTTATAAAGCAGAAACTAACACACCATTGTAAAGCAACTATACTCCAATAAAGATGTTAATAAAAACAAAAACAGAACAACCATATAATCCAGTAATTCCACTCCTGGGTATATATCTGAAGAAAACAGAAACACTGATTTGAAAAGATGCATGCACCCACATCCAGTGTTTATAACAGCATTGTTTACAATAGCCAAGATATGGAAGCAACCTAAGTGTCCATCAACAGATGAACGAACAAAGAATACGTGCCATATATACACAATGGAACACTGCTCAGCCATAAAAAATGATTAAATTGTGCCATTTGCAACAACATAGATGGACCTGGAGGGTATTATGCTTAGTGAAATAAGTCAGACGAAGACAAATACTGTAATGATATCACTTATAAGTAGAATCTAAAAAATAAGACAAATGAATGAATACAACAAAACAGAAACAGATTCACAGATATAGAAAACAATCTAGTGGTTACCAGTGGGGAGAGGGAAGCGAGAGGGACAAGATACAGACTGGGAATTAGGAAGTGCAGACAACTATGTATAAAATAAATGAGATACAAGGATATATTGTAGGGCATGGGGAATATAGCCAATATTTTATAATAACTTTCAATGGAGCCTAATCTATAAGAATATTGAATCACCATGTTGTACACCTGAAATTAACATAATACTGTAAATCAATTATACTTTAATAAAAAATTAGAATTTTATGTACAATAAAGGATACCAAAGTCAGACTGAAAAACAGTTGATGGGTAGAAGACATGTACATTATCTAAAACCCAATAAAGGACTCAACATCTGAATACAAAAACTTCTACATCTCTAAAGACACAGAATACTCAATAGAAAAATGAGCGAAGGTCACGATAGGCAATTCACAGAATGGAAAACATGAATAGCAAGAAAGTATATGAAGACCTAACTTTTCTAGAATCAGAGCAATGCAGAATTAAAACACCTTGCTTCATATGAATCCACACATGCCAAATTTCCAGAAGTTAAAATGCAAATTATGCCGTGGAGCAACTACGCTTGTGCATCACAACTACTGAGCCTGCGCTCTAGAGCCTGGGAGCCACAACTACTGAGCCCGCGCGCCTAGAGCCTGTGCTCCGCAACAAGAGAAGCCACTGCAATGAGAAGCCTGCTCACCGCAACGAAGAGTAGACCCCGCTTGCTGCAACTAGAGAGAGGCTGAGTGTAGCAACGAAGACCCAATGCAGCCAAAAATAAATAAATAAATTTTTTAAAATGCAGATTAACAGCATGTGGTGACAAAGGATATGGCAAGAGAGAAATTCCAAGTATTGCTGGTGAGGGGAAAATGGTACAGCTATTCTGGGGAGGAATCTGTGAAATAAGGCATATATATGACTTCTACCTCAGCCATTCCACGGCTGCACTGTTACTCTGCACTGTTACTCAACGGGACACGTGGAAAGAGTGTATTAATGCTTTATGGTGGACATAAAGTGTTGAAAATAGCCTAAGTATGTATCACCAGGGTAATGGATAAGCAAAACATGGTATTAACATATGGTGGAATATTAGACAGTGGCCAGAAGCAATAATTTCTATGGAGCAACACAGACAAATTTTAAAACAATAATTTTGTGTAGAAAAAAATAAAAGAATAGGATGTGATTTTTAGTCGATACTACTTTTGCAAAAATTAGAAAATACGAAACAATTCGGTATTTCAAATATATACACATGTTTAAGATAACTATGAAAGGTGAGTTGGGAAATTACATATTAAATGGCTCAAATGGTGCTATACAGGGGAAAATAAAGGAAATAAATCTGGCAGAGGAACGTCGGGGCCAAAACCAATCTTAAAAGTATTAGAAAATAGAGTGACCGTACACACTGATGGTAGAGTAACATGAACTGAGGCGTATGGTCCCTTTTGAGTAAATGCCTTAAATACAAACTAAAAATATAATGTCATAAGATTTACAAGCACTATAAAAATATTTAGCATTATTGCAGTAGATAGTAGAAATATATAACCTTTCAACTTAAATAAAAACAAGACTGATGAAATACCATCTTTGTTCCCATGTCACCCATGCTAAGGAAGAAATAATAAATCAGCTTTTAAGATAGAATTTTTTACAATGAGAGATAAAAAACAAACAAAAAGAAACCCTAACTGTTTATCCCATGAAGGGAGAAAAAAACAATTTGAAAAGTCAGAGTAGAACTCTCTGAGGACAATATTTAACATCAATTTTTGTAAAACAATTTTAAGAAGCTGGTTTTGAATTGTTTATAGAGTTTCTAATTAGCATGCTGAGGAAATACAGGGTCCATCTTAATCCAGAAGCAAATAAAAAGTTCTGACTCTTAAAATTCTAGGCTCTAGAGTAGGTGCGTGCGGGTGTGCTGGTGTGTATGTGTGTGTGTGTGCACATCTGCTGTGTGTTTTCAATAAACTCAAGAGGACATAAGCGTGTATGTTATTACATTGTAACAATTCTTGAGCAAGTCTAACTGAAGGTCAGTAGCAAACAAGTAGATGCCGCTTGGGTGGCCCCCCAAACTCTCAGGTAATGCGCAGATCTGGCTTGGCAATCATGTTCTGCTTTTAGACATAATGCAGTTTTATGTTCTTGTTAGCATTGAAAGACTAACTTGAATATTCTGCAACGGATGAAATGGACAACAGAGCAGTAACCTAGAGTTTACAAGTATTCGGGGCAGTAAAACTTTAGTTCTAGATTTAACTTGGATTTTAGTCCTAATTTAACTTGGATTTTCTACAACGCATTTTTTTTCCTATAAACTGGAGGTATATACCACCATAATCCTAAAAAACCTGTGACTTTGGGCTTCTGGGGTCTAAGCCTTCTCTCTAAGTGACTGAAAGGTACAACTGGATATTAGACCTGTCTAAAAATTGTCCTTTTCTGTCCTCACATACAAGGGTTCAGCTTGATTTTTGGATAGCTGTCATTAAAAAAAAAATGTGCAAAGAGCTAATGCCTTTTGCTACAAGACAAAACAATTTCTCCTGGACATGCGGTAATAGGAGGCAATGCCATGTGTTGGAAGCATGCACATATTTTATGATAGATATTAATCTGGAGGTTAACAGCTAGATGCTCTGGTTGAAGTAGTTTATTTCAAACATACATATAATGTTAACCCACTTTGTAACAAAGTCTTCAACATTTCATATGCAAATTCGTTTTTCTTTCTAGTTTAAGCCCAAGGAAATCCCTATAAATCTTGTCTCCAAAGAGAAAATATAAAGAATTCATAAGACTAAAGAGTTCTTATCAATTGTATAAAAAACTAGAGCTGTACTAACTAGGCAAAAATGTAGACGTCTAAGAGAACGTCCAACAAATAGAAAAGTAGAGGACTGCACTGAGATTGCAATCCTGAGAAAAATACATTATTTCTAAATGAAAAAGTAAAAGGAGATAGTATAAATTAAAGCCAGAAGAAAAATTTTAAACCTACAAAAATACGAGTCAGTACAAAGTTAAAAACCCATTAATTTTACTATATACCCAAAAGATTCACAAAAGATCTCATGAATATCACAAATTAAAATAAAACAAACAAAAGCCAGAAATATTGTTTTCCCCAAATTGTACTACTACCTGCTTATTGCTTCAGTGGTAAGAAGAAAAATTATCTTCAAATAGTTAAATTGTATACCTACTTATATTTTAACTCTTAGGTGGATCTTGCTATATAATATATAAGATCTTTAAAGAAAACTTGTTGATTGTTTATTTTGGCATCTCTTAGGAAATTCCTATTTAATAAGATAAATCTCCTTAGATAACTCTTAAATAAAAATAGATGCAAATATAGTATGTTTCATATCATTCATTTTAGACCTCTAAGAGTTGGAAAAGCTCAACCTGGAGAAGAAACTAGTTTTATTGAGGGAAAAAACTACTTTCCAGTTTAGAAGAGGAGGGATTATCCCATTTCTGTAGAGGAAGCAATCAGGAAGATACAAAAAGAATGATCCTTGCCTAGTGCTAAGGCCAGAACTACTGTGAATACTGTACCAGATCTTGTAAAAACAGCCACTGTGCTGGCACTCACAGGCCTGGGTCATGGTGTGTTCAACGATAAAACTTTGTTCCAAAGGATGGAACTCCTTTGGGCCAAAAAGCTTTCACCTGCATTATTCCATTAACCTCACTGTTTTGTTATGGGAAGTGCATTTATTTTTTGAAATGACATTGAAATATATCCTTAAAAGAACACTTTAGGTCTCAACAAGATCCTCTGCTCTTTCAGCCAACACATTACCTTTTAGAAATCAACAGTCTACTTCTTTCTTTAAATCGTCACATTTCAAAGCTGTAGCAGCTAATAAATGTTAATATAATTTTTCCAAAACTGCAATCTCCCTAAATTTCTATGCTGTCTTCTTTATCCTGTCTTTTCAAGGTAAAGGTATCTTTCCAGTTTTCTTAGCATTATCAGGATTATGGATTTTGTTCATTGTTAAAGTTCATTATTTATGGACATAAGTTAATGTAAATGCAAAAATATCTCGCATTATTCACAAGCTGGCTGACTTACATCACTCGCTCTGAAAGCAACTTCACTGCTCTCCAATCTGTTCAAATGCACGGAAATATAAATTCAGGGTGATGTGGCTTTTCTGCAATGCTTTCTTTTCAGGCTGCAGTCTACATGACAGCGTTATACCTTATCCTTGCTGCGGTTGTTGTTCAATCTATAAAATCTCTCTTGAAGACCCCCAAAACAGCTTGTAATTTAAACTTTTACTCTTGGTGACTCACTGTTTTCAAATTGCCATCTCTGACCATATCCCCCTTCCAGGGGAATTTATGCAGACTCTTAACCCATAATTGCTTTACTCTTTACCTCTATTTCTGGGTTCTTAAATTAACTGTTACATCAGTGTTCTTCATTACTCAAATTATTTTTTCTTAAGAACTTCTCCTGGAAGTAAGTTCATGCTATTTTTGACAAGCAAACATTTGACTTCTGAAGGAATTCTTATGGAAATGGGTTTATATCCCAAATGCACCACCAAAAATCTTTGTGACCTTGCATAAACGTCCCTTACCATTTCAGGTGCTATCTTGGCTTGACTCCAAAGTGAACTGATCAAAACTATGAGCATCTAGCTGTTATGTACTTTTGTCTCAGTTTGGTCAATGAAACTCTCAAAAATCCATCAGATTTTCATTATCTTTATCATTAGCCTGTTTGTGTAAAATAAGTTACCATTTATGGAGCCAGTGTTCTCCTTTATTCCGGCATCCAATCATTGTAAATATTTCTCATGGACACATTCTTAGAAGGCCTACGAATAACCTGGCCTCTTACTGATTCTCCCTTTTGGAGTCTTACTAGCCAGACTTCCCCAATAACTTTCAGAGAGAGTTTTCCCCCTTTCCGGGTCTTCTTTTTGACTTTTATACGCCATAGAACTTTCAAAAGTCATCACACCAATACTAATATTACCACATACCCTCCAAAAAGCTCCAAGCTGTTTATGCCTATTCATTAAGTTAATCCTTTATCAAAACTTGTCCAATTGAGTAGTTTTAGCACAGATATTTTACACATTTTAGCACAGACATGCTCTGTTTAAGGCTGACAGATCCATTAGGAATTAACTTTCTGGTACATTTTCCCTCTGACATTTTCCTCACAACTGCGTTTCCTCATAAGTGAGCCATCAGTTATCACTTGCCTATAGAAAGGCAGATAAGAGAAAAGAAAGCTAAGTGAGAAAAGATATGTAAATAGACTAGCACAATATTGGACACATAATAAGTATTCAATAAATGATAGCAAGTATTCTTACCCTTATCCTCACATTAGTTTATATGTATTAAAAACAGATTACTGGACTCAACTCTTACTTCCATTTCTCATTAGATCCTCACAGAAACCTTGGAGGAAGTGAGGTTTTATCCCCATTTTACAGGTTGGGAGACTGCAGCCTAGAGGGCTTAAGTACCTTAACTGAAGTCATATAGTCAAGAAATAAGCCTATATTTGTCACAATCACTTGCCCATGCTTTGACGTGACACCACCACCCATCATTTACCCAGCTTCACCAAGGTACTACTGAATTTTTTACTCTTATTCTCCTCTCTTTGCTTCATACTGCCATTGCCACCAACCCAGTCAAATTCACTTTTAATTTTCCAATGTTAGTGAAGGGAGTAGAAGGTGGAAATTGAGGTTAAAGGAGGAAACTTTAATGTTATTCAAGGATGACTTCATCTTAACTTCCAGCCTTCGTCTACCCATTCTCTGCTCCAGTCACATGCAGAGTATTTGCTATCTCTTCCATAAGTCTTGACTTTTCTTGTCTTTATGCCACTTTTCTTTTCTCCATTTGCAATGAATCTCCCTTTCCTTTGGTTCGTCACCATTTCTTACTCTATACTCTCCATTAAAATTCAAATCTACCTTTAAAGCCCAACTCACATACCAGTGCTGTCCTGCAGTCTCCTGGATCTGCCAAGTCAGAACTAACCACTTGCTCCTCCGTGCTCCTGCAATGGCAATGATGTCAGAAGGGCGAGTGATTTTACAGCTCGCTCACCACCTGCGGGAAATATGTCCTATTTGCCCTTCCACATCCTTTCTCCACTCAACTCTATATGGATGGCTTGCATGGCCTGTCTTAGTAAGTGTCCTTGCTCTGGCTTCTGTTTGGCTCACCAATGAAGAGAACCAATAGAAGATTGCAGGGAATGAAGGAGGGGAGTGAAGTTAGGGTATTAATTCTTGCCAAATTGCTGGGAGTTGGCTGCATCCCCCAACTAACGTATAGTGCTTCTCTGTGGGGCATCACAGCATCTTTGGGGAGGACTCTCTCTCCAGCAAGGCTTCCTTTCTCTTTCATCTCCTGTAAAGTAGCCACACTTTTACTGAACACAGGGCACTACACTATCTCTTGATTCTCTACATTGGGCTCAATTTATCCTTATTGATGTACCCCTGATTTCCTGCTGAGACCCTGTCTGATGAACTTCGTAATATGCTCTTCTAAGCTGTTAATTTTACAAACCACATTATTACACTTATTAGAAGAATGTCTTCAGGATGTGTCAGTAAGCTCTGACTGATGATAATGGTAAACAGCTAGAATTTATGGAACATAAAGCATGCTTTGGTTACTCTCTTGAGTACACCGTGTGCATTATTCTAATTAATTTAAATCACTATTAGCTAAGCAAGGCACACAGATGCTAAGAGGTTCCCAGAAGTAACTTGCTCATGGTCACTCCAGTGTCTCAGTAGTGTTTAGGACTCAGATCTGTCCAAAGCCTAAACCTTAAGTTCTAGGTCTAAGCAGTGGGTCTCAAACTTGAGTATGCATCAGCATCACCAAGAGAGCTTGCTGAAACAGGTAGTGGGCCCCACCCCCAGAGTGTCCGAGTCTGTAGGTCTGGAGCAGGGCCCAAGACTTTCACTTCTAAAAATTCCTACGTGCAGCTGATGTGCTGGTCTGGGTACCAGACTTTGAGAACCACTAGTCCAGGCATTTTAGGTCCAGAATTTCAGGTGTTAGAATAATTTTCTGGTGATAAATTGTCGGAAAAAAAAAAAGCACTGCATTTTCCTGTTTGTAAGGAGGTAATACATTCAATCTTAAAGAGTCAATAATGGGGCTAAGTATTTAAGAAAGAAGAGTTATTCTCCAGGAAGATGGGAGGAGATGGACATTCTAAGGACAGGAATGCCCTTTCAGGAAACTTGCAAAGGGAACAGAAAAATAACATAGTAAGATTCTGCTATCCAGTGTTCACAGAACATGAGTAGGATACTCTTGACTGTAAAATGGGAAGCCAACTTTTGTTGACCATATACATACCTTATTCAGTACAAATGTTTATTAAGAATCTCCAAAAGCTAGACACTAGGCATCAGGGCTACACTGATAGAGCAGATAAAGTGCCTGGCCTCAGGGAGCTTGTGCTTCAGATGGTGTCCATCCGCTAGATAGACTGAATGATGGATACTATGTTGGGTTCACACTTCGTCTCAAGAAAAAAATATATCCATAGACGTGATCCAGGAGTCAAATGGCAAAAGAGCTAGCCTCAAAGTGAGTGTTAATTTCATTAAATGGTAGGTAAAAATTATTTTATATGCCGAGATAGGCCCTGCTTAAAAGACACACTATTCCTCCAAACGTATTATACAAGCCAGCTTATGAACCTGTGACTTTTTCTAGGAGAAATGTTGCCTTCTTTCCCAAGAAGGGAGTGGTAGCGGTCGGGGTGGAAATAGTTTCATCATCAGAGGCACAGTCTCACTACTACTGCTCAGCTCCAATTCGCAACCTTCTGAATGGTTTCCAGACTAAGTCATTTAGCAAAGTGATGAAGAAAAAATGGCCCATTAATCTTATGATGCGTGTTATAACTTAACTCTGGGTTTAGCATAGGAAAAATATTATTTGCATTGATTAGAAATATGCTTTATGGCTGCATATATTATTCACTCTGAACATTCTAAAATTATTAGCTGGGTTGACATGATGAACTGCACAGGAGTACTTCTAGATGACATCTCAATGTCATCTGTTACTCACATCATATAGGTCTAGGAATCAATATGTATTTTACTCAATATGAGATCTTATTCCAAACACCAAAATATGCCTGTTTTTATTCGATGGTTATCATCATGAAACTACCAGCTAAACATCATTTAGAAAATTCAAAGCAAGTAAATTACTGTATTAACTGTCCAACTATGATTATGACTTTCCTCCACTTATAGCTGAACCTAATATAATGATCTGGTCAGTCTGACTAGGAGGATTTATTCATTAATTTACTCAAATGTTCTGAGGTATATTTTGAAGGACTTAAATTATGGTCTGCTTTGTAGGATCCAACAGTAAGGGTGCAGGTTTATCTCCTACAAGCTCTGTGACCTTGCCCAAGTGACTTAGCATCTCTGAGCCTCACTTTCCTAATTTGTAAAATGGAAACAATAATAGAACCCAAGTTGTAAAGCTGAAGGAAAAAAAAGTAATATGGTAATGTATTTTGGCACAAAAGAGCAGTTACGCTGATGGTCATTATTTGTGAATACTGTTGCTAAGATTATTGAAAACCTGTTGTGTGTTAGGGTGCTGGTCAAGGACTAGAATTTTAAGACTGTTCTTCACCTTTATCCCAGTTTTACCTGCAAAGTTCTGCCATGCACTGGAAAAACATACTGGTATTTCTAGGGAAGGGGACCACTCAGGTGACATTTTTGTTTCACCAGGTATATAAAGTATACAAAGGTTATAGTGTATCTTTTAAGTCCTTTGGACGTGTAGTTACCTTTCACTAGAATGATTCTAGTAGATCCTGATAGATACCTGAGACAAGGTCAGGTCAGTGATGTTGGTACCTTTTCGGGCTTAAGAGCATAGGGCAGAAACACAGGAAGAGAGGTCTTCCTTTTCCACTCCTGTTACTAAGAACCCTCTCGAATAATGACAATCTGAAACAGATCACTACATTGTTGCATGTTGTAGAATCAAAGCAGTGTACAAAGCAAAGAGCACTGGCCTCCATTATACTTGCATTTCACTCGAGATTCACTTTTCTAGACCGTGGAGAAAGCAGATGTTCCAACACTTTCCAGGTACTGGAATATTACAATCTGGCAATCTCCACCACTGCATGTTTGATCACACTATTCCCTGCAAATGGAATGCTGTTCCATCAAGGTCAGATTGACCAGTGCAGATAGATACCTGATTTTATCGTACGGTCAGAACCAAATTAACTTACTGAAATTCTGCCCAGCTCAGGGTCTACCTTCTCTGTGAAACCTCCTGTGAGATCCCAAGTTACAAACAACTCTGTCTTCTTCAGAAGACAGTGTATACTATATAAATAGTAATTTACATACAAATATATGTATATGTGTGTGTATTTCTTTGTTACATTAAGTTACAGCTCCTGTGGTCTCTCTTCTTAACTAAACTGGACGCCCTTATCATCACAGTGGCCATGTACATCATTGTATCCTCCAAAAAAATCCAGATAATAATATCATGGATTCGGTATATAGTTGTTTAATAGAAAACAATTAACTAACCACTGCAGAATACTAGTGTCTCTCAAGGTGTGTTCAGTGGATCATAAATCCTATGAGACAGTCCATGAAGGAAAAGATTTCAAATAAATTTGGGATCTGTTGTCCACTACATCTCCTTATCAGAGACTCATAATTCACAAGACTCGTAAAAAGCTCTGTAGCAAAGAAACTGTTTGACCCAGTATTTCTCTTACAAGAGTATCAGTTCTGGAAGTCAAGGACATTTTCCACCTCTAATACAACATCTCTACTGCCTAGTAGAGTGCCTGGCACTTAGTAGACACCTAATAAATATTTGAATAAGTTTCAACATACATTCCCCTTTTAAGCTATAGAAGAAAAACACAGTATATAGTAGATTTTGATTTACTTGGGGAGAATAATAATATGAATAGATAAATTTACACAAATCATTTTGAAGTATATATATATTTGATAATACTTTTTTCCACAAATCTACACAATTGCACATTTAGTGGTGATAGTAAATGAACTACATTTGCTTCTGAAAACTTGCTAAGAAGGATGGCTACTAAAAACTACAACTTGAACCCAAAACAATTGATTTAGTTCATTGGTCCCCACTCCTTAGCAGTTTTAATATAGAAGAAAACAGACGCATATATTTCTTTTCTGCCATAATATGACATCATATAAGGAATGTGATTTTATTCGCTAGAAATAAGATTTGCTTTTGTTATTTTAGTACATTTGATCACATAAGAATAATTCTAGATTTTTTCCCCTCCTGTGACTCTCATAGCATCCCCATCTAAAATAGACTTTGGAGATTTAGATCAAATGTCTTATCAATTGTCCTAGACTGCTTACTATGTGCTTTCACTATAGATTTTAATGTCAATAGAGAAAGGAGAAGGAAAAGTCAGAGGGAAATGAAACAGGTGTATGCAACACCCCTCTCTACTACCGACATTTCTCAGAATTCTGGGGGAAGTTGCATCTATAAGTGGAAAGTTTTTCACCATGGAACTCACGGTGGTTGAACTTCTCATGAAGAATTTTTGTTTCACTACTGAAGAAAAATATGTTTGATTTTACCATAACTGAAAAGTTCTCCTATTTCTACTTCTGAGGTTTGCCCTCAAGACTACTGTTTACCTAATGGAAGGGACTCCTATGCATGGAGGAAAAAGTGCACCATTTGAAGGAAAAGCTAAAGGAGTGATATTCAGGTAGCTCCTCATTCCACCAATGAAAACATACACATAGATTTTCCACTTTACACCTCATTTTCCACCTTATTTTCATGATTTTGAAATGAATATGTAGGGTCTGATGAGTTTGTCAATAGTCTATAATTATTAGTGTTATTCAAATAGAATACAAATGATAAGCCATATGTAAAAATGCTGTGTGAATAAACTGCTATACCCCAAATAATACAAATGAGTGAATGGCAGTAAATGCTAAGAGGGATTAACAACATAAAGGATATTAAAAAAATGATGACCGTATTTCATATTTATGTGTCTTTTTCTCTCTCACTCTTTTTTTTTTTTTTTTTTTTTTTTTTGTGGTCCGCGGGCCTCTCACTGTTGTGGCCTCTCCCGTTGCGGAGCACAGGCTCCGGACGCGCAAGCTCAGTGGCCACGGCTCACGGGCCCAGCCGCTCCGCGGCATGTGGGATCTTCCCGGAACGGGGCACGAACCCGCGTCCCCTGCATCGGCAGGCAGAACACTCAACCACTGCGCCACCAGGGAAGCCCTTCTCTCTCACTCTTACTCAACTCCTAAATAACTAAGAGGATATGCTCACAAATGGTAAGCATGTTTTGGATGTTCGATGTGTGTTTGTGGGAAAGAACAAAAAAAAAAAAACTGCCTCAATTAGGTCAAATATCATACAAGAGATGAATGAGATTAGAGATGGGATTGGGATTTGTGTTAGTTACTCAATAGCTAACCAGTCACAGATATGACAGTGTAGTGCAATATGCAAATATACTTTTAAACAACTTCTCTTAAGTTATCTACTGTCTGTAAAGACAATCACACTCAACTGCTCTGCACTTAACCCCAGAGCTTCTGAGTTAGAATCTGTTAGAAATAGGTACAGGTTTCATTGCTTTGGCAACATTTACATGGCTCTGCATCAGGCAATACAACTGCTAAGGTCACACTCTGGGAATTCAGGAAAGGCTAGTGTCCAGTTCTGGTCGTTCTACCACCCAACTGTGATCTAGGGTAAATTCCTGATGAAAAAAAAAAAGAAAAAGAAAAACCCTGAAGATGCTGCAACAGTATTTCCTACTTCACAGGGTCGTCATGGGGATAAAAGGTCATTAGGATAAAGTGCCTCTCAACCAGGAAACACTGATAAATGCTACTGATGCTACCATCATCATCATCACGACCGATCAAGAACATATTGCCACATGGAAATTCAACATTCCCTGGGCCATTCACAACTTTCCTTTAAAGGACTCATATTCTATGTGGGGTCTTAACACCTTCAAATAACAGAAAATACATGTCTTTACGCCTTTTTTTCTGTAGCTAATTTTGGCATCTTTCACCTCTGTCCACTTAAGTGTTGGTTTAGCATATTCTTGTCACACAAAGAAGCTACTTCCCAAAGAGAGGAACAATGTGTCAAGTGACAAAGACATTGAGTGAAGTCTTTCACATCCTAGATTGTCCACGGTACAGCTCAGCTGGTCTCTGGGTCGGAAGGCCTGGGTCTACTTTGCTCGTCTGTTACAGGCGAAGGGACATGGTCCTTAGCATGTGGTCTGTGAAACAGAGGCAGCTGAGGGTAGAATTATAACACAAGCAGAACTGGCTTCAATTCTTCCTTCTTAGGTCTTTTTCTTCTTGTTCACCTGTTCAAGGACCTTGCCTGCCCTCTGTCCCTGCCAGGACGATGTTACATCTGCCTGGATAAGTAGGTCACCATTGTATATCAGGAAAGGTCTTATTTGTAATCATCAGGAACCAGATATGGCTAATTTGAGCAGAAAAGGAAACTTTTGGAAGTTTATGGTTAGGTCTCAGTAACTAGAAGCAGACTAAACAACCAAAAGCCAAGGCTATGCTATTGCAATTATAGGATCAGCCCAAAGTGATGTTATAAGTCCTAGCTGGCCTTGCTACCAAGCAGGAACAGGAAACAGGAGGTTGACCCAGCACTGCTGGTCTTGCTTCTTTACATCATTTATTTGTAATTCAAAATCCAAGAGAGGGGTGCAGTTGGCCAACTTGAGGTTGCCCGACTGTTTTCCATCTGTAAGGGAGACTGAGCATGTGAGTAAACAGTGTATCTGACATGTTCAGCTTGTATAACGAGAGGAAGGCTCTGTTTCTCACCAAGACCCACAAAGTGGAAAATTCCCCAAAGAGAAAGGAATTTCAGATCAGATGCTTGGAAAGTTAAAAACAACAACAACAAACAAATGCAGATGTGGAATTAAAGACATGGAGTCATTAAGAACCTATATGTGGAGTGATTCAGACCTGAGTTCACATCTGGAGCAAGCTACTTAATCTTGCCGAGCTTCAATTTTCTTTAAAGGAAACAACGTGGAAGATGATATCCACATGTAACTTGTGGTACACATGAAGGAGGGTAGTACAGTATATGATGCCTGGCACATCCTATGCATTTTCTAAAACTACTAGTAGTACTATTATTATTGTTACTTATTATACAATTTATTGTAGAAATTAACAGGGAGAGTATTAATAAATGTTAATACAGTGCTAAGTGTCACATTTATGATCTCAACTAATTATTTGTTGATTCAACAAACATTCCACATATCAGAAAGTAACCTGTTAGTATATATATATATATATATATATATATATATTTTTTTTTTTTTTTTTACAGAAGAAAAGAAACCCTGAGGCTTAGAAAGTGTAAACAATGTACCAAAAGTCACTCATTTAAGAGGTAATGGAATATTATTCAGCCTTAAAAAAATGAAGGAAATCCTTTCATTTGTGACAATATAGATGAAACAGGAGTACATTATGCTGACGAAATAAGCCAGACAGGATAAATACGAATGATATCATTTATATATGGAATCTAAAAAGAAAAAAAGCCACACTCATAGAAACAGAGTAGAAAACTGGTTGCCAGGGGCTGGGGCGTGGGTGGGGAAAAGAGGGGAAGACTGGTAAAAGGGTACAAACTTTCAGCTGCAGGATGAATAAGGTCTGAGGATCTACTGTATAACATAGTTACTACAGTCAATAATACTGTATTGTGTAACTAACATTTTCTGAGAGAATAGAACTTAAGTGTTCTCACCAAAAAAAGAAAAAAAGGAAAAAGGTGTCATGAGCTGTTAGATGTATTAATTAACGTGATGGGAAGGATCCTTTTACAACAGATATGTGTATCAAATCATCATGATATACTCTTTGACTATCTTACAATTTTGTCAATTATACCTCAATAAAACAGAAAAAAAAAGAGGTAATAAAGATGAGACTCCAATCCAGGATTATCCAGCTCAAAAAACTACACTTTTAACCATTACAATATAGTATCCATCCATATGTTGTAACTGTAAAATGCTTAACACAAAGGAAACGTTAAATAAATGGTATTTATTCTAACTCTAACGCTTACTAGATATTAGTTATGTGGTATGCTTTGCTTCTAACTACAAGGGTATAAGGTGCAAATTCTTGCTACAGAACATAAAAGCCCCTGTGGTACCCTGTAGGATAAACACAGTACCTGTAAATCTCTCATCTCTCAACCCAGAGTCTCCTCAAGTTGGAGGTCTTTACCCCCTTTATAATGTGGGAATAATGCCTTTCCCACATTTGCACTGGGCATGAAAATCCATACTTCCAGGTGTATACTGAACCTCCACTTAGCTCCTCGTCACCTTGGAATCACCAGACCAAAGATCATTTATTCCATTAATATAAATGATGTAGGGATAGAAGTACAGAATATACAGAGAGTGTTGGAGGAATCCAAACAACAAGTCCTCCACTCTCAAAACAAATTTTAGAGTTCCAAAAGTAAAGAGCAATGTTTGGAAATGAAACTAAAAATGAAACTAACATCTACAATTAGCCAAGTATTTATTATGGGCCAGGCTACTTACTAGGCACTTGATAAACATTACAGCTCACCTTCCTGCAGTCCTTCAAAGCATATAATATTGTTTCTATTTCATAGAGAAGAAAATTGTATCTAAGCGGGTTAGTGATTAGCCCAAGACCACAGGGCTAGGCTGTAAGAAAAGAAGGCCAAGTTTCAGTGGTCAAAATGGTGATGGATGTTATAACTAGAAGATTACAGCTAATCAAATAAAAATATTCAAAACGGTCCTAATGTATTATTAGGATTTCTTTAGAATAACTTGGGTGCCTTAGTGAATACAGTAGTGGTAGGCACTACAGTCTCTTTAATTTGCTAATCATACAAATCTACTTTAATATTCTTGGTGACAAGGAGCTAACTACTGATAAGACAGCTTCTTCAGTTTTGGGGCTACTCCAGGGTGAAATGCCGGAACATCTTACTGCCTGCAATGTCACCTAGTTCTACCAGGGGGAATAAAGCAGAACAAGTAGCCACTGTTCTTGACAAATGGATACAGTTTCAGTTTTTCAAAATATGAGTGTCAGATTCATTCATTGTATCAGATAGATCTGTCAAATGGCTTTGCCCATTTACTAATGGATGGCACACTGCAGACACACGTTGGGTCAAAGGACTCAATGTCAACTCATTGATACTGTCATCAATATGATTTGTATTGGCATTTTGTCTCACCCTGACTTTAAGGACTATGTGAGGAGATCCAAGTCTCCAGACCATGGACTGATCACCTCTGCTTGACACAGTATTCTCTGCTCATTTCCAGAGGGGACCAAGGATGAGCTCTTGTACTTCTGAGTCTACTCACCCTACCTGGCAACACATACTAGCTGGGCTGATTGGATCAAGCAGGAGCCCCAGAGTTTAAATTTCCAGCTGCATTGGAGGAAACAGAGGCTATGCCCCAATCCCATAACCCCTCACTTCTTACTGCTAGCCTATCCTAGGCTGTTCTTGCTGATAGGAGTACTTCATGCTAAAAATTAATTTTGCTTACCTGATGGCAGTCACACAACCTCAAATGCCATTTTTATAAATAAGGCAACCACCAATGGAGTGTGATTTAGGGTTTTTTCTTCTGTAGACCCTGCCTACCCTATAAAATCTCCCATTACTGCATCATGGAGACTATAATCCCTTTCCGAGGGAATAGATTCTTTCCAACCATAAGATGAAATAAGAACTTACATTTCCATACTGCCCAAAAGGAAATAAATTGATCACAAAATGCAGGAGAATGACTGATTTTCCACATTTGTTGTGTTCATTAAAGGGTTTTTGAATAGACTTGACAGTATTAAAGAAGTTCAACACACACAAAATAAAAATTAATAAATGAAGAGAAAAAAATTGCATTTACAACAAACAAAATAAACACATTGATATATAAAAGGTTGTTATACATCGATGAAAAATGGATGTCATAAAGTCACAAACTAAAAAGTATTAACAGCCAATAAAGATATGAAAATATGTTCAACCTTGCTATTACTAATCAAAGAAATACAAATAAAATAATTCAGGTGTCATATTTTACTGACTAGAATGACAAAGTTTTAAAAAACTTGATAATACTGGTATTGATATTGATAATACTGGTACTGATGAGTGTGTGTAAGAAACCACACTGGATGTTAAATTCTTGGTAGAAATAAAAAGCACGGTAACCCTTCTAGAAGACAATATGTCAGTATGTACCAGAACTGACAACCAGCCATTCAAGTTCTAGAAGTCCATTTTAAGGAAATAAACAAATGCTCAAAGACATATGAACAAGGATGCTTGTCTCATTGTTTAGCAAAGCAAAACAGGAATAATCTAAATGTTGAACAGTAGGGACTGGTTAAATAAATAATAGAATGCTGTTCAACCATTAAAAATGATGCTGCAGATTTTTATTAGGGGATGAGTAATCATACTTATATTACTAAATAAAAATGTTATAGAACTGTTTTGTAGTTTGATATAATAATTAAAGGTATTTTATACTTGCATTGTATTTATATGCACCCCGTCACAAAAAAGTTTCCAAAGATACCCTCAAAAATGTTACAGAGATGATTTATCAGAAATGGGATTTTGAGTTATTTTTCCTTTTTTCTTTAAGTCCTTTCAATTTTGGAGTTTCTGCAATGAGCCTGTATTATTTTTACAATTAAAAATATTTAAATTTACAACAAAAGGATCTAAATTCCTCCAGTTTTCCATTTATTTTCCACCCTGGCTCAGGGCATTTGTGTAAAAAAAAAATCAGCTTATTTTCCCTTTTGTATCAATCTAAATTTACTTTTCATAAGTTAACTATTTTAGTCTGGCAAAAGTTTCACACAGGAAAATTGTTAAGGTCTGAGTATTCTATTACCTTTAAAAGCACTGGAAACTTTGAAATTCTTTCTTTCAGAATTTTCATATAATACTGAAAGGCGGGGGGGAGGTAGCAAAATGAAGGGAAATAGATAGTAGTAGTCAACTTCAATTAAGAAAAAGCAACAAGAGGCAGTTTGTACTCTTTTGATACGGCAGAAGCCCCATGTGTCAACTCATGCTAAAAAATGTATATATACACACACATATATATGTTTGTGTGTATTATATGTATATGTGACACACACACATAATTAATCCACAGTCTTAGGCTAATCACTCATTGTGGCAGAAACAACGAGCTGTTGACTACACTTTAATTAGCTCCTCCAGCCTGTAGAGGCATCACTAGGACCAAGATAGGAGCAACATTCTCCATCTCCGCTCGCATCTGGGTATGGTTCTATCCCAAAGAATGTGACCAGAGGTGACCTGAAGAGTTTATGTCTGAAGGATAACGAGTTGATAATTGTAGCTCGCAGCTTCCTCTCTCCTTTCCTTTTTAGGACAAACGTAGAGCCACTTGATGAAGGTGGTGGGTCCCTGAATAACTGAGCAGAAAACTGACCCTCAGACCACCAAAGTCCATACTACACTCCTGAGTGAGTGAGAAATGAACTGCCCATGTGTTGCTCCACTGAGGTTTAAGGTTTATTATTTAGTGTTTAACTAACGCATTTTTTCTTTAAACCTCAGTTGCCTTCTCTGTAAAATAAAGTCTTTGCAAAGGATCCACTGTAAGTTTTTTCCATTGCTTATGTTTTTATCTTAGTTTTTAATTCTCAGAAACATTGCGCGCATTTTACCTTTTAAGTTAGTAAGTCTACTTTTTTCCCCACAAAGACGGGTTCTTCAAGCTATGGAGAAGTCATAGCAGACTGTTGCTTCAGTTTAAGATACGCATTCACATATGAGATGAGAAGGGTGAGGACCCAGAGAAACGCCTTTCACCGAGGGGAGTGAGAGCATACTGAAGAATGTTTAGTAATAAAGAATTCAGATGGGAGAAACGGATGGGTTACATCTGACAGATTTGCTCAAAGGAATTCTGGAAAGGCAAATATGTGAAAATGTATAGCAAAGACATGAAATGCCTTTTGGTCCCTAAATGGATTTCATTTCAAAGACGTGCATATTGCAAATACATGTACCATAACACTTCTCTGTCCACTTCTAGAATTTTCTAAAGCCTGACAGAACATCTGCAGAGAGAGGATGTCATTCCAAGATAATCGACTGCAAGTTACTAAATTAAGATAAAAATGTCCTTAACCTTGAACAGTTTTTAAAGAGATTTTAGAAGAAAGGAGCCCTCCAGGGGGTTGTATAACTATATAATTGTACCCTTTCTAAAAGGCTATTTACAGATACATAATGTTTCACCTCCATTCTTTAAAGTAAAATATAGGATAAAAAAAAATAGTTTGGGGATAATATTTGTTTGGGACAGCAGGCACTGCTAAGCAGTACCACTCTCTCCTTATTCCTTACTATCAGAGCCCTGGTTTAGGAGACCCCATTATCCTTACGGCTAAGGTGGCCAGTTTAAAATCCGAGCTGATGAGATCTAAGTGCAAGTCTGTTGACCATCTGTGGTAAAATATTTGCTCTCTGAGTTAGACACTGCCTTTTTCTTCTTACTTAATTTCTTTTTTTTTTTTCCTTTTCTTTCTTCCTGCCCAAATTGTTGGAACACTATTGGAGATTCTGGGGTCACTTTGAAGCTATGTGGACATGCTAGAGATGTGGAAGCTGGAAGAGCGAAGCAACCCAGTCCCCTGGTGATGCCCTTCAGCAGCTGGACTAATGCTAGAGGGTCTATCTCCAAACTTCCTGCTACCCGTGGAAAGTAAGGTAAATCACTCATTCACTTTCTGTTACCTACTAACTGATCCAGAACTCTAACCTCAGGGTTCTAGAACCCTTCTCAGTATCCCATAGTCATACTCATGTTCCGGACTCCTGATCATCAGACTTGCTTATAGCAGATGCATGGGGAGGGCGGGCTCTTCTGGAAGCCCTCATACTTCCTCCCCTACCCCCACCACACACAAATAATGATCTTTATGTCCACTCATCCTTCTATCTACACTCAGAGGCCAGGGCCCCCAGGAAGGCTTCACTGACAACCCTTTACTCCTCTCTACAGGCAGAAAGGGTAGAGGTGTGGGCTCTGGAATCAGACTTCCTAGACTTGAATTCTTAATCTGTTACTTACCAGTTTAGGATGTGGGCAAAGTAGTTACCTTCTCTGGACACCCCTGTAAAAGAGGAACACTAAGTAGCACCTATGTACCTTACTGAAAGGATTAAATGAGCAAATGCAGGTAAAGTTCTTATAATTTTTTCTTGGGTCAATCAATTCTAGCTGCTATTGTTACCTTTGACTAATTTAGGGCAGAGTCCCTTTGCCCTCCTTTGGTTCTCTGGGCCCGTCTCATTCACAACACACACAACCGCATACTGCAGAGTTTTGAAAGGTGGTTCTCAAAATGTGGTCCCTGGGCCAGCAATATCAGCCACACCTGGGAACTGGTTGGAACTCTGGCACTGGAGCCCAGCAATCTGTGTTTTAACAATATTCTCAGGCAAATCTGATGCACACTAAAGGTCGACGACAACTGAGAACATCTGTCTCAGACTCTCCTGGAGGCATTCACCCAAAATAGAGTTACAGGACCTTACACCGGACCAGCTGGAGAAGGGCTCTAGTAATTGCCCTGGTTATCAGGCTTGTCATGATTTTTCAGCACATAAATGTTTGAGAATCACTGCCATTTTGAATGTGTGTTTCACTTGTCTGTTTTTCCAGTGGACTTTACTTCCTTGCAAGGAAGGTTTGTGAAGATTTGTTGCTGTTGTTTGCATTATTAGTTTTATTATGCTAATTCTAGAATCTCTGGTGCATAGTGCAATCTCAGGCAGGAAGTAGTGGCTCATTAAAACAGGTATCCCAAAAGTCTTAGTAGAACTTCAAGATTAATTCCTTCAGGAAGAGGTAAAATTGTCATTAGATGCAGATGATACGATACTATATATAGAAAACCCTAAAGACTCTACATGAAAACTACTACAACTGATAAACGAATTCAGCAAGGTAGCAGAATACAAGATTAACATACAGAAATTGGTTGCATTTCTTTATACCAACAATGAAATATCGGAAAGGGAATGTAAAAAAAACAATGCCTTTTAAAATCACAACCCCAAAAATAAAATACTTAGGAATAAACCTCACCAAGAAGGCAAAAGACTTATACGCTGAGAACTGTAAGACATTAATAAAGGAAAGTGAAGATGATTCAAAGAAATGGAAAGACATCTCATGTTCTTGGGTTGGAGGAATTAGTATTGTTAAAATGCTCATACCACCCAAAGCAATCTACAGATTTAATGCGATCCCTATCAAATCATCCATGACATTTTTCACGCAATTAGAACAAATAATCCTAAAATTCATACAGAACCATAAAAGACCCAGAATTGCCAAAGCAATCCTGAAGAAAAAGAACAACGTTGGAGGCATAGCCACCCCAGACTCAGACAGTACTCCAAAGTCACGGTAATCAAAACAGCATGGTATTGGCACAAAAACAGAAAGATGGATCAATGGAACAGAATACAGAGCCCAGGAATAAACCCACACACCTCAGTTAATCTTTGACAACTAATCTTTGACAAAGGAGGCAAGAATATATAATGGGAAAGAGACAGGCTCTTCCGCAAGTGGTGTTGGTAAAGTTGGATAGCCTTATATAAACCAGTGAAGTTAGAACACATCCTTTCACCATACACGAAAATAAACTCAAAACGTCTTAAAGACTTAAACATAAGACATGACACCATAAAACTTCTAGAAGAGAACACAGGCAAAATATTCTCTGACATAAATCATACCAATGTTTTCTTAGGTCAGTCTCCCAAGACAATAGAAATAAAAATGAAAATAAACAAAGGGGACTGAATCAAACTTACAAGCTTTTGCACAGCAAAGGAAACCATAAACAAAATGAAAAGACAACCTACAGAATGGGAGAAAATATTTGCAAATGATGCGACCAGCAAGGGCTTAATATCCAAAATATACAAACAGCTCATACAACTTGATGACAATAAAAGCAAACAACCCAATCAAAAAAATAGGCAGAAGACTTAAAGAGACATTTCTCCAAAGAAGAAATACAGATGGCCAATAGGCACATGAAAAGATGGTCAACACTGCCAATTACTAAAGAAATGCAAATCAAAACTACCATGAGGTACCACCTCACACCAGTCAGAATGGCCATCATTAAAAAGTCTACAAATAACATATGCCGGAGAGGGTGTGGAGAAAAGGGAACCCTCCTACAACACTGTTGGTGGGAATGTAAGTTGGTGCAGCCACTGTGGAAAACAGTGTGGAGGTTCCTCAGAAAACTAAAAATAGACCTACCATATGATCCAGCAATCCCACTCCTGGGCGTATATCCAGACCAAACTATAATTCAAAAACACACATTCACCCTGATCTTCACAGCAGCAATATTCACAATAGCCAAGACATGGAAACAACCTAAATGTCCATCAACAGATGAATGGATAAAGACGATGTGGTACATATATACAATGAAATACTACTCAGCCATAAAAAAAAGAATGAAATAATGCCATTTGCAGCAGCAACATGGATGCAACTAGAGATTATCATACTAAGCAAAGTAAGCCAGAAAGAGAAAGACAAATACCATGATACCACTTATATGTGGAATCTAAAATATGACACAAATGAACATATCTATGAAACAGAAACAGAATCAGAGACATAGAGAATAGACTGGTGGCTGCCAAGGGGGAAGCAGGTGGGAGAGGGATGAACTGGGAGTTTGGGATTAGCAGATGCAAACTGGTATATATAGATTGGCTAAACAACAAGGTCCTACTATATAGCACAGGGAACTATATTCAATATCCTGTGATAAACCATAATGGAAAAGAATATGAAAAACAATGTATATACATATGTAGAACAGAGTCACTTTGTTGTACAGCAGTAATTAACACAACGCTGTAAACCAAGCATACTTCAATAAAAAATAGGTTAATTAAATTTTTAAGAAGATTAATTCCTTCAGAAGAACAAGTACTACACATTCACAAAAAAAGCACCCTTTGAAAGTTTAAATTTTTGAATTTCTTTGCCACTTCCTTAGTTTTGATCATCTTGGACAATATATTTTTAATATTGACTTTTAAAAAGAATTGTGTTTCAGTGTTTGCTATCCTTAGAGAGACAGAAACAGATAAGTACAACTAAATACTTATTTTTCAAAAGTCTCAAAAGTATAAGGGAAACGAAAGTAATTATATCTTCAAATGATTTTGGGGTATGTTTCTAATTTCATACTTCTGATGCGATTAAAGATTAAAACTGTATTAAGACATTTGAGACATGCCGCATTGGTATTAAATGAATTTAATTTTGTGTAAAGTGGTAGAAATATTTTCTTCAGCAAACATACCTGCAGATATAAAATCACAACCATAAATCTACAAAAAAGCAAGCTACTGAATGAAATCTGATTGGTTATTTCCCTGCAGTATGGATCTGCTAATAATTTAATTTACTACTTGCTAACAGAAGCCAAAATTTAAATATACATACATATATATGTGTGTGTATATATATATATATCTCTTCAATTTTAAATCATTCATATACATGAACGAGTATACATACACATATATAACAACTGTTCATATATATATATATATATATATATATATATATAAACAATTTAAATTAAAGAAAGTACAGCTGGTGGCCTATTTTTTCCCCCCGATTTCTAAAGATAACCGTATTCTATTCTAGGCAGTGGAATGTCAATCCACCTTAAGGGTTGTTCAATGAGCATATCTGAGAAACCACTGGTTTAGCCAATGATGTACTTATTGAGGGAGGCCCTAGTGCCACTGTCAAGAGCTTATCCACAGGAGAGATAAGATGGTACTTGTTTGGTTTGTGAAAAGAAGGAGTAGTGAGGAACGGCAGGTAGCTGCAGGCTGATGACACGTGATGTCCATATATATGTAGAACCAACACACCCATAATTGCACCCATTTTCCATACCCAAATCCAAAGCCTTTATATCATTAATCCCAGGCAAAAATGGTAAGATTCATGTGTGTTACTATCCCACGGCTTCAAGATGCCTATAAACTCATATGAGTATGTCTTAGTTTTATCAGTGGAGGACAAACCAGGCTTCTATCACCAAGCCCCGTTCCATAACAGGCAAACCAGTCCAAGACTTCTCTGAGTGCTGCAGGAGAGTCTATGGAAGGGGCGCTCACTCCACTGTGATGCCTAAAATGCCTTTGCACAGAGCAAACATTCAATACATGCTGAGTGAATGAATGAGTGAACTGGTGTCATAAAACAGGCTTATTTCAGGGAAATTCCATTCAACAGGCTGGCATTCCTTCCTACCCATCTTAACTGTTAAGCTTGCCATCAGACAAAAATTTAATTATAAAACGTTAGAGCTGAGGAGATTTTAGAAACTATCTACTCTCCAGAGGTATACAACTTTAATTTAGTGATAAAAATCACTAGGAGTGACTTAGGAGTCTATCAGACCTGAGTCCAAATTCCACATCTACCATATTTTCGTGAGCAAATAACTACTTCTGAGGCTCTGTTCCATGTATGCATTATGGGATATCATAATAATACATACATTAATTGTATGACTATCAGGGGATGAAATGACACAATCCATTTGCCATGGTCGGCTAAGTAATTTGCACCAAGTAAGCACTCAAGACATTAGCCAATATTAATAGCGGAGAGATGAAAACAAAACTCTGGGACTGATGCCTACCCTAGTGGCCCCAGTGGTCATAATGACTTTCTTCCATTCAGCCTGCTCTCTTCTCACTACGACTAAGGAAGAGAAGATGAACAAATTAGGAATAACAATTTGAAAATGGTTTTATACTCCCTGAATGAATGGAATTATAATAAAATGATTCATGAGTTCTGCAGAAATATGATGAGACTTTAGATCTTTATGTTAGTTCTCTACAAAACCAATTTATGGCCCTAAGATGTACCTTCCCACCCAGCCCCATCCTTACCAGTATCAAATATCATTGTAAATGGAAAAGTCAACAACACATAATCAACAAGCTAAGTTACAAGCCAGTGAAGTCTCGGAGGTTTGATAGAGAAAATTCAGATTTATCATTATATGTAAAAATAAGATGATATGAAGAACTCAATCTAAAAAATATTACCTGGAGATCTATAATCTGTACAATAGTGCTATAAAAAGTAAAGAGCTAGAAATCTATTTAGATGGTTTTCCTTATAAGAAAGCACTTTCTGTATAACTTTTAATGTACTATTGATGAGAACAATTCAACAAAATTCAAATAAATATCTGCAGATGTCCTACAAGAAGAAAAGAACAGAGTTAGATGTGACAGGGGATAACTGGACTTCAGGATGAGTAAGACCCTATACTTGACCTCAATAAATTAACATGAAATACAGTGGATGAGTCACGTACAGAATGTCAGAATTCTAAAAGGCCAAGCTAAGTACCAAAAGGAACATGTGCGGACTCTTAAGAAGGAAATAAAATATTGGTTAGTTGATTACGAAAAGGCAGAAGGGAGTAGGTTCCCTTTGGCTGCTCTTTGAAGAGATCACTTCCTTTCCCCCCTAGTCCTGAGGCTAGGGTGGCATGGGCAATAGAGGAATGTGGGGACTGAGAATCACTTCTACTCTCACCAGAGTGGCTGGAAGCAGATTTTCTTACCAGGATGTAGTAGTATGCTAATATTTAAGGGTTCTTGAGGTCAGAGAGAAGGGTTTGAATACTCCGGCTCCATCTCTTGCTGTGGGTCAAGTTTCTTACCTTTCCAGCACCTCGGCGTCTTTATCTGAAAGTTGGGGATGATGATAATGTCTCCCACCTGAGTGTGAGAGCTATATGCTATAGTGCATACGCAGGGCTAAATTTGGTGCCTGGCAAACAGAAAGTGCTCAGTACGGCAGGAGAGTGTAGTGACAATAAAGGCAAAGATGACGGGGGTAGTGCCGGTGTTGCTTCTGCCCCCAGAACAGGCTCTGACTGGGAGAGAGTTAAAGCACCTTTGGGTTCATGGGGGTTTATATATAAGCAACGGTTGATCAATGTGAGCTGGTTGTCCAAATGATTATGTGCAATCTAAGAAAAAAATGGGCCTCGGATCTGCTCAGCTACTTAATAATATTAGCAGTGGTAGTAGTCAAAGAAGCTAAATTTTATTAAGTGTTTATATGCCAAACAACGTGCTGAACGTTTTAAAAGGATTTACTCACTTATTACAACGAGGCTATACGCTAGGTCCTGATAATGTTATTCGTCTCTTTCAGATGTTGACTGAGCCTCAGACGGGTTACAAAAGCATCTAAGATCCCGTTGTCAGTACATGACGGAAATGAGTTCAAATCCAGCCTGTCTGACTTGTTCTTAATCACTAAGGTATGAAATTATGCATGTTGCCCTTTGCCTGATTCTCCTTCTGAGGCCTGAATATTTCACTTAGCTCTCTGAGTGCAGAAGAGAGAAAATTCTCTCTCCTTGACCCAACTTGGCATCAATATCCAACTCCCCTTCTCAAAATGGGTTGCTTCAACGAGCAGCAATGAACGCCGGGTCGTGGACCAGTCACCTTGATGACTAAGAGTCAGACACTAGGGAAAGAAAATGCTCTGTGACAAACCTACCCTTGTACAGAAACAAGACAGAAATGGGGAGACAGGGCAGAAGATAATGGAATAAGGCATAGGAAAAATAGCACCTGGCATCGTGATAGTAATAATAATAATAGTAGTAGTAATAGTAATAATAGTAGACTTTACTATGCTCTAGGCATTGTATTAAGTGCTTGGTGTAAGTGACTTCGTTTTAACATTGAAAACAAGTCTATGGGGATGAAATATTATTAACATCATTTTATAGGCAGGAGTATTGAGGTTCAGGTAATCAGGTAAATTGCCCAAGCTCATATGGTTAGCAAGTGGAAAGCAGAGATTTGAACCAGCACCTACACTCCTAACCATTATGCTATAACCATCATGCTGAAGACATAAGAATTCCAATGGTCTTTCCCCATAACCCACTCCTGCACTCCAGACTTAAATAGTCCAAGATCAAGAGAGAGCAAGCTTGGAGTTGCCACTCTTCAGTGAGTGTCAATCATTTCAAAACAGTGTATTTGCTAACAAGATGCAGTTCCTGTGATAATCTTCTCAACCAGGTATCAAGAAACAGGAAGCAAAGATTCAAGTAACAGTATGTTCCTACTTACGAGGAAGGTGGGACAGCATAGTTGACACTGGGCTTAACTGTTCTGGAAAACGTGGTCCCAGTAGGCATACACGCTGGTACATTTTCCCCACCTACCAAATACAAAAGGAGTATTTCATTTCCATGTTGCTCTTCAAAGTTCCACCTCATTCGTGCCTGTCATTCATCCTCTGGCCTCTTCCTGTCTCCATTTCTGTACAGAAAGGTGCTGAGTCTCTGCTCTCGGATACGAAAAGGGTGTGTTAGGAGAGGGAGCCATGGTACCTCGATGTCTTTTCTTTTTCATCTTAATTCTATTATGCCAACTCCACTGAACTTAACTAGAGTGAATACCGAATTACACGATTACCCTCTGTTCTATTCTTCAGATGTTATATTTTGATAAAATTTACGACATGCTGCTCTCCCCTTGAACACCAGATGAACACTAGAAATGGATGTGTGTTGACATAAAATCTGTTATAATTACAATTAAAGTATAGCTTACATAATGATAGTGTTAACATAAAATTATAGATGTGTAGAGACAACGTGGTCATGCATTTTTTAGTATAAGTACATGCTTAGACCAATATCTGTTAGCGGAATGAAGATGGAAGAGAATTTTGGTTAAGCCACAAAGGCTGTTTAAGGACTTGCAGATAGCTAAGGGGAACTCAAAGACCAGTAAGGTAATATTTCCCCTGCCATGTTTGCAATTGCAAAGTGAAGGGGAGATGTGAAAGTAAGTACCCCTATGGAAATTACAAGACAAGTACATTTTTTTCCTTGAATACCTGGGCAAATGCTTAAATTCTAATGTATATCAGTGATGCAAATTTTCAACTGAGTTTGATAAATCATAAAATAATAATTATACATATATGTATATAAAACTGCATGGAACTAGACAGTTCAGAATTACTTCTAATTAAAGAGGTACCCTATGACAACTAACTTAAACCTTACAAAATATGGTTCCAAGTACCCTATCAGAGTGAAAAGTAGGAGACTGAAAGGTTTATTGTAAATGTTTGTAGTCATGGTGTCTTAACTAAAACTACTGTGTCACAAATACTATTAAAATAATTGTGACATTTTCTTCACTTTTACTGCAAACAACAAAACAAACTATAGGTATTTTTTCATTTCAGGTAATTATTTTAGCTAACAGTTATTAAATGTTTTGAGAAGACAGAGTGCTAATTGCATTACTTCATTTTATCTTTAAAATAGCGCTTCCATGTAATTATTCTTAATATCTCCATTGTATTAAAGTGTATCTCTAGTTTAGACCTTTCTTCAGAACTGCAGACTTGTGTATCCAACTGTGTACTCAGCATCTCTACTTGGACGTCACGAAAACAACTCAAATCTTATACCTCCAAAACTGGTCTTTAATGCCCCAAACATGCTCTACCCCAAACTTTTTCCATCTTAGGTGACAGTAACCACACCTTTCCAGTTCCCCAGGCCCTAAATCTCGAATTCACCCTTGACCCCCTCTTCCTTTCCATTCTTGCATTCAATCTACCACGAAATGCTGTCACAACCTTCGCAATGTGCCACTTCTGAGAATTACCAGCCGCTAGCAGCCTGGTGCAGGCCACCAACATAGACCTCGAGGATCCTGTAGTCGCCTCCCGAGATTCTCCCTGACTCCACTCTCTCCCCACATCCTCAAGGCCACAGATAGAGTTATGCTTTTCAAACAAGAGACAGTTCATGCCACACCTCGGCTAAAATCCTGCCCCTGGCTGCCTACATTTAGAGTAAAAGACACAATGCATGTGATGGCCTCCCAGGACTTACCCAATCCATCCCATCACATATCCGACCTCCAGCCGTCCTGCTGTCTCTTCCTCCCCACTGACTAAGTCAGCCAGGGTGGCCTCCTTGATATTCCTCCAAGCTGCCCGGCATATTTCTGCCTTAGAGTTTTGGGACTGGTTATTCTTGCTCCCAGGGAGTGGTCTCCCCATCATACATTCTGACAACTCCCTCACTTCAAGTCTTTGCTCAAATGTCAACTTATAAAATCCACCCTGACTACCCTATTTAAAATCAGAACCTACCTGTACACTCCTCCAGCACTCCCAACCCAAGCCTCTTCAGTGAGCTTCACATCCTTTTCCTTATCCCGTAGCGCCCATCAACTTGTGACAAAGCACAGAATTTATTTATAACATCCGTTTCCACACGAGAGTGTAAGGAGGGAGAAAGCACACAAGAAGGAGCACGCAGGCAAAGGCTCTTGTCTAATTTATTCATTGATACGTCCAAGCATAGAGAACAGGAAGATCCTTGATAAATAGTCCTGAAAAAGATACAGATGAGGAAACTAGTAGTAAAGCTCAGAAAGTTTAAGTAACTTCCTCAAGGTTCTAGAGCTAGAAGAGGGTCACAGTAGAATTCACACTTGGGGATGTCTAACTTCAAATCTCTCAGCCTCTCTGCTATCGTTTTTTTCTTCTTTGCGGTACGCGGGCCTCTCACTGTTGCAGCCTCTCCCGTTGCGGCACACAGGCTCCGGACGCGCAGGCTCAGCAGCCATGGCTCACAGGCCCAGCCGCTCCGCAGCATGTGGGATCTTCCCGGATCGGGTCACGAACTCTCAACCACTGCGCCACCAGGGAAGCCCCTCTCTGCTATCTTAAGTCCATGCAATTCAGGATTTGTTTTAATCAGTGCCATGGAAATTCTCACTCCACTGAATAGGATCACTAAAGTGTTCTCTGTCTAGATTTATATACATATTTTCCATTTAAACAAAGGAAACAGAAGAGGGGAATTCATCATGGGTTATTGCGGTAGTTTTACAGCAATTTAAGCAATAATGACATTTAAGTAATAGTGATATTTAATGATAGCATAATAATAATAAAATAATAGCTCTTAAATGTATTGAAGATGAATTGCATGCTGAACTCGGTGCTAAAATATTTCCATGTATATTTTGTGCAAAATCCTTATGAATATTCTATCAGATGAGCTTTATGTGTAACTCCACCAGGCATACTTCTCTTATTCCGCTTTCAAAGATAAGGAAATTGATGAGAAGTGTGGTAACCGTTTGATCAAGATGAGACTGGTAATAAGTTGTGAGTATGAATTTAAATTCAGGTCTAACTCCAGAATTTGATTCTCAATCCATACATGAAAATTCTGATGATTCCTTTGATAAGGGTATGGTCTATGTTCTCTCCTGGAAAACATCCCCCATTATGTCTGCCTGTGCTCATACCTTCAGAACACAGTCAAGTTTGAAACATGATAAAAATGTTTAAATAGTGTGCTTTAATAAATGGAAATATCTTCATCTAAACAATAACACAAAAAGGCAGGCTGAGCCCTTTGAAGTGGCTTCGTTGCTATCTTCCATCCAGAACAAGAGAAGGAATCAACAGCTGCAGAGTAAAGAAAGCATGAAACCCAGAGATGGAGGATTCTGTAAATGACCAATTACAAGACTATTCAGCCGCACTTTCATAGCAAGAGGCAAAATATTCCATTAAACTGAAAATTCTTCTACCCCTCACTCCAAGGCCCACACAAACATTAATGTTGCATTTATTAGGATGTACTTCCTGAGCTCTATCAACTTGACTTTCAGCAACTGTATTAATACAGTCCTTTCGCTTTGCACATATATCTGAATGATGGATTCCATGACTGGAGTTTTGTAGAAAGAGTGGAGTGAATGAAGTAAAGTTTGGGACGAGCCATCATAATCCATAATGATGGGCACTGAATCAGGACAAGAAGAAACCTCTCTTCTCATTTATTTGAATGAAAATTCTACTATATGTTTATTGCCTCTGTACAGGGCCATCTGTTGAATAGTGGAAAACAAGCATCTTTCATTTGGAGGTAGGATTTGTGTGCTCAAGTTTCTATGGGCCTGCAGAATTAATCTTGTTTTAGAAATGAAATAAAATGTAATTTCTTACTGTAAGTAGATGTGGTTAAGCAACTGGCAACTTTGATGTCTTTAAATCACTGCAGTTTCAGGGTAGGCAAATCTATAATTATTTCAAGCACTTCTTTATTGGTGCAACAATTGAGCAGTGTACATAGTGGTCAACAACCTGGGCATTGTCAGACGACTCTAAGTTTGAATCTAGACTTTGCCACTCACCAGCTATGTGACTTTCAGCTATGAGAAGCACTTTCTTCAGCTTTACAGTGTGGATTATTACATGCCCTTTGCAGAACTACTGTAAGAACTAAATGTATATGGGCACAGTGGCTCATAGTAAGGGCTCAAATTAGTACTGTGGTCACTACTAGTAGTATTGAAAAGAAATTAGAACTTCTATTCTCATAAAGTGGGATATGTGTCCCTTTATCATTGTAATTTCATACCATTTTACTTTTGACCTTATAATTTAATAGCTTGATCCAAGAAACATTTAGCAGTAAATATAATTGAAAGAAGATTACCTGTCAAACATGAAATACTGTAGCATCAAGTGTGCTGGCACAATACTCTTCTCCGATAATCAACCTGTAAAAATATGTTATTGTCTTCTTTTTAATTAAGCACATTGAACATACATATTTACTGTGCCAATTGGCGAAAGGTCCATTAATTAATCAGTCTAACTATATGTTGCATAAACGTCTTCTAAACATAATCGTATATGTATTTTATTTGTTGGGAAAATGTGTTTGAGATTGTTCTTTTCTGCCTATTTAAAGTAAAAGAGGGTGAGAAGTAGAGTTAGGCTTAATGTACTTTGTACTCCATTATGCCATGAAAATGCTTCTGTGCCCTGGAGACAACAACAAAAGATTTGCTTTAATAACAAGAATCAAGTATGTTCTAAAGCTTCCAGGTAGGAGGCGTATAGGTTGCAGTTTATATCAGAAGTCTTTGCTCTCTCTCTCACCTGCGTCTAGATGGGAAAGATGTGGTCACAAATGCTTCAAGGTGATATAGTAAATGTTGGAAAAGAGGGGGGTAGGAGGCAGAGTTTTGAATATCTCAAACCTGAGCTAGAAGGATTTTATTTAAAGAAAATAGCGGATATTATTTTTCACTTAAGGAATGCCACTCAGCAAACCTGACATTAATGTAGGAAATTAGCTCTTTTAGCTATGATGCTTTCAAATGCACATGGCTGAAAACAAATTCAAAATAGTCAAAGGAAATTTAAAAACAAAAACCAAACAACAACAACCACCTCAACAAACAAGTACTAGAAATTCAGGGATGCAGCCATATTCAGATACAGTTGGATCTGGAAGTTCCAGAGTATCAGCAGGGTTCCAGCTCTCTCTCCATCGCTCAGCCCTGCTTACCTCTGCAAGACTTTATTTTACAGAAAGTCTCTTCTTGTGCTGGATGGTAACTGGGAGTCCCAGAGTCGTATCTCCCCAGCTTAGAAATTCCAGAGAGAAAAGACAATTCTTCCATTTTTCTCTGAGAGAAAAGTCCTGGGGAGGAATCTGATAGACTTAGCCGAGGTCAGATGCCTACCCATGAGCCAATCACCTGCTTTACTGGAGTTCAGTCCCTGGAGACTCATCCCGGGGGGGGGGGGGGCGGGGGGGGGGCCGTGAGGAGGCAGGATGGCATTATCTGGCAGTTCTCCAAGAAAAGCCTGCTGTTTTTGTTAAGATGAAAGGGGAGAGGACATGGATAATGAAACCTGTATCTGCTTCTGTAAAATCCACAGAATCTTACTCCCTGCCCTGTGTCGATGACCATGCAGTAAGCTGACCCAGGAGGTCATTTTTCCCACAACAGTCTTCATATATATGACTAAGGAACACACTGGTAAAAGAATATGGGAGAAAGTCTGAGTATGACAAGTCAGCTAGACTGATATTAACTAAAAAAGCTGTGTGAAAATATCCTTAAAAAGTTGCCCCCAACTCACTCAAAGTCCAAAGTTGGAGCTGGAAATACAATGTCATGGAGTTTGGATAAGAACAGGTTTTCTCCAAGCTGAACTATGACACAGAGATTAGAGACTTCTAGAAACTATACTTTTTCAAAGAAAAAACATCACATGAGAAAAATGAGGCCTAGAAAAATTAAACGACTTAAGGTAACATAGCTAATTAATGGCAGGACTGAGACTAGAGTATACTTTGTGTAATTGGCTATGGTCTTTTTTGTTTGTTTTTGTTATCACTTCAAAACGAGACAAACTTAAAGAAAGGAAACACAACCAAGGCTCAGTGGTTGGAAAAGAGATGGATGTGAACGCCCACTTGTTTCTTACGTATAAAGTTACCCCTCGCAGTATTTTGGAGGAGAAAACGCTGGCTCTTCCCAACGTTGGTTACATACACAAAGATTCCAAAGACAAGACAAGTGCTTTGCAAACAAAGTAACTAGAACCAGCTCAGGCTTCCCCGCGCCGGGTCCTACGTTCCACGGTCAGAACCACCAACTGTATCCCCCCGGGGAACAAAGTGATTCAGAAAAGCTAGCGTCTTCAGAGAAGGGAGAAAACTTAGCCGGGAAGAGAGTCAGGAGGAAACTTGCTCAGCTTCTTGCTGGGGTCTGAAACGATCCCAACAGAGTCCTTAAACCCCTCAGGTTTCCCCAATCAAGCACCCTCGCCTCCAACCTGGGCCACCCCAGATCTGACTATCAGAGGAAAGAAGTCTGCGGACGCACGGAGAGCTGACCACCCCACGAGAAGGACCTACGCGCGGCCGCGTCCACTCACCCGCCGCTCCCCGGGAGACTGGAGACCAGCCCGGGGTCCAAGTCCTGGGCGTGGCAGACTCGTCGCTCTCCGGGCCCAGCTCCAGCTCACCTCGGCGCGGCCCGCCTGGGCGCCGCCATCTTGACCAGAAAGGGGGCCTCGCGCCGGAGGCCCCTGAGCGGGCGCCCTGAGCGGAGCCGGAGCGCCGGGGAGCCCCAGGTCGGCGCCCTACGTCCGCCGCGCGCTCGCGCCCCGTCCACGAGCGACGAGAGTCCCGCACGCAGCGCCCTACCCAGGCTTCCGCGGAACCGACGCCCCGCGCAGCCCGCACCACGGCTCAGGCAGCGCCGAGGGCGGCCCGGGCGGAAGAGCGGGCGCGGGGCACGCGCTCGGTAACCTGGCAACGCGGAGCAACCCGGCGTCTCCGGCGAACCCCAGCCCTCCACCAGGAGGAAGCACGGACCCCCGCACCCGCCGCCCAGCCCGCGCCGCCCCTCGGTCGTTCCGCCCGCCGCTGCCCGCTGGCTATGGTCTTTTCAATCCATGATACAACGTCTATATGTAACAAATCTGTTAAACCCTAAATGTTTATGATATTCAAGTAATCCATTATCTGAATTATTCTTGAAGATAAAACATCCAAAGACTTCTTAATTGTATGGGTATACATACATAAAATACACGTGGAGGTAACTTCCAATATAGTATGTGCCTGTCTCTAATTCCTTCCCTCTCCGCTCTTTTAAAAAAATGCCCCTTTAAAAATTGCCCACTCACCATCTGTTAGGTAAATTTGCTGAAACACAGTAAATGTGGAGACAGAAATTGTTATAGAGACTATTCCAAATGGCACCGACACCTGTATTTATGAAATTTTTAAAAGGGTAAGTTAGAGTTGATTTTTTTTTTAAATCCCACTATAGTAACACCACATCATCCTAGGTGCCCAGTTCTATCCAATTACATAAGATGGAGAAAGAGAGAGAGAGAAACAGAGAGAGAGAGGAGAAAGAGAAAGAAGAAAGGAAGAAAACCAAGTACTTATGTATAAAGTGTTGCTCCCAAAGTTTGAGATTATACTCAAGCATCAATGAACAGAAGGAAAACACTTACAAATTTACAAATGTATTTCATTTATGGTATGAGGGACACAGGTTTAGATTTGCAACACGCTCCCACAAGGGTCAAATTGACCACTTTTTTCTATCTAGTTGCTCTTGAGAGAACAAAACAATTGAAACAGATGCCATTCAATTCCAAGTCTATAGCTTAGACCATGTCGCTGCACATGAAATATTGTTCATTCAGAGTCAGCACATAGCAAGAGTAATTTATACTCTCAGAGTGTTTGCTCTCAAGCCAATAGCAGAGAAGCCTTGACTAAAAACGTTCCCATTAATTTCCATTGTAATATATCTTACTTATAGCCCATGAAACAGTGGTCAGGGGAGATTTATTCTTTGGACACCATATTATATAATCTCTCCACTTTAAGCCATCCCCCACTCGGCGATTATTTTTTAAATATGTTACTCGTAGTCAATATTAATTTACATTTAATCTTTCTTAGCATTAGGAGAGTATTATTTTGTACAGGCTCAGAAACAAATCTCCCGAAATTCCTCCCTGATGCTCCCTTCAGGCTGAAAATGCATTGCAGGGTGGCTGCAGTGACTTAATCCTAGTTGGCAGAGCCCTGGCCACACACTAATTTCATTAGCCTCAAACTCCTGGATTTGAAAGATCCACTGAATATGATTCCTGTCCTCTGACATGTCACTTACTAACCAATTCAGCGTGCATACAGAGGAGAGAAAGGACTCAGCTCTGGCCCACCGGCAGGCAGATGAGAATGCCCAGTCAGAGACACTGTTTACATCTGAGTGGTCATTCTTGCCCGGGTCCTCATTTTCAGGAAGGAAGTTCAATCCAGGCTTTGCTGGCAGCTGCAGCATTTGTTACATCCATTACTATCTCCTTGTTCCTTCTTGCCCCCCAGTGCTTAGCATCCCCCATTTCAGTCACTAAGTCTTCCTTCCCCCAGCCTAGAAGCTTACCTCACCATAAATTTTTATCTCAAATGATAGGTTTGGCACATTCCCCACAGCAACCCACAGGGACTGGGGAAAAGAAAATTCAGATCTCTGGAGAGCTAAGAATTCAACCATTTAGAGGAGTTTCTTTTATACAGGACAGTCTTCATTGAGCTGAACCCTGCAATCCCAGAGAAGATTCACCTACCCGTTCTTTTCTTCTTTCCCTAAAGTGACTGTGTCTTTGAACAATGGGTCTGTGTTCCCCTATTCTCTCTATTCATTTTGCAGGTTTACAGAGGCTGGGAAACTGGGGACTGGACTTACATGCCAGGAGCTTCTAAGATCACACGCAAAAATAAGGCTACGGGAAGAGATTGTTGGAATCTATCTCTGTATATTTGAACATGGGCAGTGGTTAACCAGGATGCTCACACCAAGCTTATATCCAGCTTGCAGCACAAGCTACAAGTTGGTGCATCCCTCCTACTACCAGCCTCTTCTCAATAAATGCAGGTGAAAACTGGGGGCTCTTTTCCCTCAGCTGTTCAATCCAACATGAATAGCTGCAATTTGCAAATTAGAGGAAAATGACAGTGTTTTCTCTGAATGGTTTTGGTCCCAACCCACACTGCTAATGTTGGCATTCAGTTCCTTTCCTTCCCAGTGCAGGGAACGGGGGAACTAAGCGTAAGGCAAGCGTTCTCTTTTCTTGCAAGTGCCTCAGATCCACACACCAGAGAAGGAATCAGCTCCCCCTGGAATCTTTTTCAGCAAACACATTCCTTCAGCCTAGTCGGCAAGCTCTCTCTTGACTAAGATTTCACTCTTTTTTCAACAGGCAGGCCCCTCTGCAGTACTGCCCAAGCTCCAAGTGAAGGCACCAAAATAATTTTAAAAATGTCAAAGAGCAAATGCGCCTTCAACCCCCAGAGCTCCAGTAAAAATACTGTGAGTTGCCCCTGTGGTTCTCAGGTGACCTCTGGCCTCATCCTCCCTGCAGCGCTGCCTCCTCAGGTTCTCTAGTTTAAGCTCAGAGGTAAAGGAAGTGCTTCTGGGTTTTGCTTACAACAACCCAGGCTCTTCCTGAAAGCATTACCTCAAAGTGAAGGCTGCCCAGAAGCACTTTTGGCCTTGCAAACATCTAGAGATCTCCATGGTGGCATACTCAAGAGGTGCTAGAGATGCTCAGAGGCTCAGAGGGGCCATACCAGGCTGCAGCTTTAGACAGGCACCCCTCCTTCTGGCACAAACACAAGCTTCATACTCCTGGGTGCTGATGTAGTGACAGCTTGAATCACTAGGAGTCCCCTCCAGAAACCCAACATGCTTCAGGAAAGGCACTTGAGAGGGAGCCAACTTTTTAGCTACGGGGAGCATAAGGGTCAGCCAGAACATCTGGAGAAGGGACTAACTGAGCTTGGGTCCTACCAGGCAGGGAGAGAGCTGTGCATTAGGAAAGGATCACTTCAAGACAGAGATGAACAAAAAACTTGGATATAGGGGTAGAGAAGGAAAAGACAGGCAGAAATTGAAAGGGAGAACATAAAAACAGAGAGACAAAAAAAAAAAAAACAGCAGGGAGAAAGAGACACAAGGAGAGAGACACACAGGAAGAAAGACAGAGAAACAAGAGAACCCATAGTCACGCAGACCCTGAAACTCAATTTCTTCATCCAGAAGCCATCCATCTATACCCAGGGCGGCACAGGAGCTGTGGGGCCGAGGCTGCGGGAGCAGGGGGTGAGAGAGCACTGCAGCACCGCCCACGGCTCAGCTGGCCCGATCCGCCGTCCTCGCATCTTCCGCCGTTGCCCGCCTGCACCCGGAGCTAGAGGACCGCCCGGCCTTGCTCGGCGCACCCTACTGCCTCCCTCCAGGCGCCTTCTTGTCTGGCTCTGAGAATCGTCCTCAAAACCCAGGACTGGGGTTGGGGGCTGCGTTAGGGAGGTCGTGGGAAAGGATGGGCACAGGGTGGGTGCAGAGAAAGCGATTGTGTTTCGCAGTTAGCATGAGCTCACCTCCGGGCTCTGAGCTGGCAGGAGTAGAAAGCTGATCGCCCGGCTCCTGCCAGTGGCCGGATCGCAAAGGCAGTTTAGACGGTGCAAACAACTGCCCAGAGCAAATCACCTGGGGGCACGTCTGCCGGTGGCTTCTCCCCGCTTGAGGACAGTCCCCACGCCTTCCGCCCCATGCCCTCGCAGAGACAGGTTACAGGTCGGGAAATCCAACCCGAGCGAAATGGGCAATTCACGTCCAAATGTAGGTGAAGACCTAGCCTTCGGTTTAAGAACTGCCTCCCTAAGCGCTTCTCGAAATTTTCCAAGGCAGCTGCAGCTTGTCGGGCGGCTTGGGGCAGGGTAGCTGGGGGGTTGAGAAATGCCTAGTTTCTAGGCGTCTTCTCATCTTTCATATTCCTTGCGCCTAGGTGGCTCTCACAGGAGCCCGCCCGGCACTTTTACAAGCCTGTTTTGGAACCATATTTCACTCGAATGCAAACCCATTTAAATCATCGCCTTGTTTTTCGGAGACTGTTTCTTGTCAATGGGGCCATAAATCCAGAATGTCAAGCCGGATGGAGCGGAGCGCGGACAGGGGAGAGATGGAAGGGAAATGAATCAAGCAGGGAAAGTACCTCCTCGGGTGAGGTGGGAGGGATTCGGCAGGATCTCCAGGGTGGAAATGAGCGAAGGCTGACCAGACCCCGCACCCCTGGAGTCCAAGCCAGCCTTCAGGATAAAGAGCGCGGGGAGCTACGGCGCGCTCTGCCCCGGAGGGAGCGCCCCCCTACCTGGAAAAGCCTCAGGATGTTGGCTACCACGGTGGAGACCAAACTCCCCGAAGCCCCAATCACTCCAACTACTTTCTCGGGCTTGACGAAAACCGGAGGCTCGCCGTTGGTGCAGCGCACTTCGGAGGTGTCCTTCTGGATGAGCGCCTGGACGAAAGTGAGCGACTGTTCGAGCGCATAAGTGTCCCTGGAACAAGTGTCCAGGATCCGCGCTCCCAGCGTCACGTTGGGCAGCAGGTTGGGATCGCTGTTGATCTGGTCCAGGGCGTAGAGCATCGCTTCCAGCCTGTGGATCCCGTTCTCCCTCTTGATGTCGCCGCAGGGCACTCCGCTGGGACCCTTCGCGTGCACCGGGAACAGCCCCCCGAGGGTGACGTCCCCCTCGATCCGAATGGAGTGCGAGGCGTACATCTCCTGGCCGCGCGCCGCCGCCGCCAGCGCGCACAGAAGCACCTCCAGCACGCAGCAGGGAAACTTCATCAAAGTCAGGGCGCGGAGCAGCTTCCCCAGCTGGACCATGCTGCTCCCGCGGCTGCGGCGGTGGCGGCGGCACTGGAGGGGACGGTGGCGGGCCCGCCGGAGTCCTGGCCCCTTGGGGTGAGCTCCTCCGGTGAAGCCCAGGGTCTCCTGCGGGCGAGGAGGGTAGGGGCGCCCGGGGAAGGGCAGCCGGCGAGGATGGGGGGTCCCGCGGCGCCTGCCAGCTTGGGGCGCCGTGCGCTCTCGGGTTCCCTGGCCAGCGCGCCGCGCTCGAGCTCGCGCTCGGTGGCTTGCAGCTCGAGCTCTCCAACAGCCCAGCACTGGGGAGAGAGCGAGGATGGCTATCGCTTTAAATGCGCGTTCGGCTCCCTCTCCTCCTCCGCCCACTCCCTCCCACCCTCGCTCGCTCTCAGGCTCTCCCCACCCTTCCCAGCGCCCACCCTCCCCACGGTTTTGCAACATCACGCAGGGAGGGGCTGCGTGCTGAGGTAAGGGGGGAGGGAATGGGTGGGCGGCTGTGGGGCGGGGGGAGTACCTCCGATTGGGAGTTTCGAGATCCCCAGGGAATCTGGGGATTGCAGGTCGCAGGCGAAGGCTGAGCTCCTGCTTCGGTCTCACTGTAGAAGCCGCTCGCTCGCCCGCCTGCACCCACACGCACATTCTAGGCACAGGGTGGCATCAGCCCCGGACAGGGCGGTTCTAGCTGGGGCTGACTGCTTCCAACCCTGAGGTCCGGAGCCGGGGCTGTCAGCGCCGGGAGAATGCGAGGTAGTCGAAAGTGATGCCGCCAAGCATGCAGGGTAGTAGGGAGAGCCCAGTCTCTACTGCTAATTCGTCTGTGCCAGTTTTTCCTAAGAAAAACACACAGGAGCCTGATTTATGATCTAAAGAACCTTTACGCAGAGACTTCTCCGGGGCCAGGCACTGGGCTAGCCTGTAGGGAAAGACGCCAACAAGAAATGCTGGGAATGGAAATGCATCTTTGGTCTTCAGGGGTTACTGTGGCCGGAGCCGGATGAAGTAACCCTGGTCTCCAGTAAATCTGTGGCGGATTCGCTCCTTTTTCTTCCTTTCATCGCAAGAGATGGAACAACTGAGAACTCTGCAGAGCGCACTTTCTTCTCTGGCGCTGACAGGTGTAAGGCTCCCTCCTACCCATTTCCAGAGGTGCTTTTGGGCTGATGTCAGGTTTCCTCGGGCAGGAAATAGCAAGAAAGAGGTGACAGTAGGAGGAGCAGACAGAAATCTCCCTATTGATCCAGTGATCCAGTGATCCATTCTTTTTTTTTTTTTTTCTGGCTGAAGATTTGGGGGGTTTGGGGACTGGAATCAGGATGCCAGAGCAGGTTGTAGTGCAGTTAGGAAGCTGTTTTTCAAAGGTGTCCCATCCTGCAGGTCCAGCCCAAACTTGGCCCAGTAAAGCAACAAGTGGCCCTAGTTCCTACACAAGGAAGGGCAATGTATCTGCCCTTGGTGCCCACGTGTACTGCTTATGGTGGTCTCTACTCTTGCTGAGCCTTTCTGTTGGAGTGCAGCGAAACTGTCTTATACAGAATTGAGGGCGCAGAGAAAACCAAAACAAGACTATACTTTCTGTTGTAATGTTAGTGTACTAAAGAAAAATGTCCTTGCACATAAATAAAACAACACACACACACACACACACCTAAAAAGTCAGAAGTTGGGAAGTTGGTTGTGTCTTCCACCAACCACCTGTATGACCTTGGCATTTCTGTCCCTGTGCCTGAGTTTTACTTTGCCCATCTGTAAAATGATGAAATTGAATTGAATGTTTTACAGGTTAACTTTTAACTTTCAAATCCTCTGTTGAAATAGGCCATGCACCTTTGGCCATGGTGTTCTTTTCAGACCAATATCCTTTGTTGCTTTATGTGTAGGGCACCCATTTTTTGATACCCAAACAACACTTCAAACATTTCCTGGTACAGAGGATATTTTTTTTCTTGTTGACCACCCATTTACCGTCCTTCTAGGGAGAGTCCAGTCCATCATTTTCTTTTCAGACATGCCCCTCCTCCAGGTTTCGATACTTAAGGTTTGAGGAGGAAAAAAACCTTCTGGCTACAGTGTTCAAGGAAGGGAATAGAGGCTAACAAGAGTTATGCAGGGCTAATCCCTGGACTTCTGCTGGAGTAACGAGGGTGATGACATAGGGTTACCACTGTCCAATAGACAATCCGTGCCGGAGTTAAAAGAAAAAGGAGCCTCCTTCCTCTAAATGCTTTATGTATATCTTTTGGACAATGTTACACTATTTGATTTTGTAAAAACATACCATTTTACTGCCATCTTCAAGAAAAGTGATGTAAAAACTATGCGAAGGGCTTCCCTGGTGGTGCAGTGGTTGGGAGTCTGCCTGCTGATGCAGGGGACGCGGGTTCGTGCCCCGGTCTGGGAGGATCCCACGTGCCGCGGAGCGGCTGGCCCCGTGGGCCATGGCCGCTGGGCCTGCGCGTCCGGAGCCTGTGCTCCGCAGCGGGGGAGGCCGCAGCGGTGAGAGGCACGCGTACCGCAAAAAAAAAAACAAAAAAACAAACAAACAAACAAAAAAAACACTATGCGAAGCTACCCCTGCATACAATGTGATCATCCATCACTCATAGATGTGATGCCCTGCTATATAAGTGCACACCTTGTGCAACCTTATGCTGTGATGCGCCCGCCCCTTCCAGGCAGCCCTGGAGCTGCGAGAGTATAAGCCTGCAGCTGTGCCAGAAGCTCCCACATAAACAGGGAAATATTTGAATCCCATAATGAGAGATACCAGAGAGGAGAAAAGGCAGAGAGAAGAAGGGGTGGGGAAGAGAGAAAGGGACTTGGTTAAAACATGTGAACTCCTGGATCCACATGTGCCTGAAAGATTGCCTCTGTTTTTTTTTTTTTCAATTATATAGTATTTTATTTCTGTTGTTTGAAGTCAAAATATCCTCTTGTAACTCACCTATTCTGCTATTCAATACATTGGATCAAAAAGGCTGGAACAAGTGCAATAGATATCCTGTTAAGGCAGCATTAGCTAATTTGTGTTCCCAAGGATGCCTTTCTATTGCTTTGCTTTTTTGGAAAGGGGAAAAAAGCAATTTGGAAAGGGGAAAAAAGCAAAGCAATAGAAAGGCATCCTTGGGGACACAAATACTGTGATCCTAGTATTTAGGCATCAGTACCTCAGGCTATATTTGATAGAGACTGTATCCTTATTTAGTTTTTAATTTAAGGCTATTTAGTAGGCACTTGGTGCCAAAAAATATATTTGAAGAGCTGTGTTACAAGTAATAACACTTGAATTTTCACCTGCCCATGTGAAGATTTATGCTCTCCTCTTCCATTTCCAGGTCACAGCTTGCAACTGCTCAACAAATAGTTCTTGGCTGACTGTTGAATGTTGCCTTATTCTGTGTTCTCTCTTTGCTCTACTCATTCTCCCCAAACATCTGGCAGCAATCATTATCTTCTTTTTGTTGCAGTCATCTGTGTGCATGTTTTATTTCCCTTGCTAAGCTGGAAGATCCTTGAGGGTAAGGGGCTAGGTATTATAAGGGGCTAGGTATTATTTATCTTTTTACCTCGGACAATGTTCAGAATGGTGTTTTGTACCTAAGAAGCACTCATGTGTTGAATGAATCAGAATTGGTTTGCCATTCCCCACTGCCTTTATCTCACAATACCAGAAACATAAAGTGGGCAGAGCAGAAACGACGGCAAATAAATTGTCCTCTTAGTCACAGAATGCAGTTTCTAGAACTTAAAGAATAATTAGTAGATTTTGAAATAATTTTGTTTTACAAAAATTTCATAAGATTGAAATACTCTAACCTTAAAGCTCTCGATCAACTCTAAAGGAGGGCTTTAATTGGCTCTTCCTGAGTCAAGTGTTTATTCCTGGGCCGATAACTGGAGCCATTGTCATAATAGAAAGTGTGATTTGTTACCAGAGAAGGAGGAAAGTGACGCTGGGCTTGCAAGATATTTATATCTTCAGCCAGAGAGCATAGGATCTGGAACTTAATTGGTGACGCAGTATTTGTTTGAGATTATATGAATGAAAAATCTTTGTGTAAGAGTGATTAATCTAAAACTTGGCCAGTCATTGTCCTAGTGTCATATTAAATTGCAGGAGAATCTAGTTTTAGGCACAAAGATCATAAATATAAAATGTGTTCCCAGGCTTGGTTCTGTGTAGTCAGTAATCTATACTCACCCAGTCATTAATAAAAATGAAAGTTAAGGACTCAGTCCTAACTTATATGCTTAGCATTGTATTTTGTTAACAATCTCAGTTTTATTTTCTTTGCTCTCCCCTGTCCATCATCTTCTGCAGAAAATAATGTCTCCACTTTCAATTCCCTGTCTATTTAAATCCAATTTGTAATTTATAAAGTTGTCCTCCTTAAGGGCTGCTGCTTCTGCCACAGTAATGTACTCTGGCCATTATTATACTCTTCCATCTTTCATGTAGGTCTCCATCCATAGGTTTTGTTTTCATAGCTTTTTTTTTTTTTTTGGCGGTACGCGGGCCTCTCACTGTTGTGGCCTCTCCCGACGCGGAGCACAGGCTCCGGATGCGCAGGCTCAGCGGCCATGGCTCACGGGCCCAGCCGCTCCGCGGCATGTGGCATCTTCCCGGACCGGGGCACGAACCCGTATCCCCTGCATCGGCAGGGGGACTTTCAACCACTGCGCCACCAGGGAAGCACTATACTTATGTTTTCATATTTGCTTATTTACTTTTGTCTCCCCCCTCAGCTCAAGAGAGACTATATTCATCTGTGTTAATCACTGCTGTGTTTCCTGAACATGCCTATAAATCATACTGAAGAAGGGTGCCTGAAATTTGGTAAGGGATCAATCAATTTTCTTGGCTGGATGAAGAAATGTGTTCATAAATTAATGAACAGATCTTCGGGGCTTCTGACTTGAGGACTAATGGGAAGAGGATGGCAAATGGTTGGGACAGGGTACTGCAAGAAGTAGTATCCTAACAGATAAGATTGTGTTCATTTAAGTAGTTTTAATGAGAGAGCTGGGAACTAGGGACACACAGCATTAAGGTTTTTATAATGCATTCTGTAGAGTTCTTTTTAAGTCTGTACAAATATCATTGAAAATATATGCATACATATACACCTGTGTTACTTTACTTAGTGCTTTACAAGAGCCCCTCAAGGAAGGGGTAGTAGCAACTCTCAGTATCCTTCCTTTATGATGAGCTTAATTTATTCAAAGTTACATCATAATTTATTTGTAACTGTGAAACTAGACTTAGTTATTGAATAGACCCTCCCTAGAAACGTATGACGTTAATAAAACCAACAAAAATTTGTTCAGTTTCCAATGATAGACACACTACAGACTCAATTATGGGCCATCCAGTTTAATGAAGGGAAGAAGTGATTTAACAAATATAGAGCAAACAGAATATGAAGTTTTATCCTCCATTAATATTAGTAACGGATAGTGTGGGCTCCAGTGCCTTCAAGATAGCTTGAGACCATCATCTCTGTGTCATGGGCAGGGGGATGTTCAGCCAGGATGTCTTTCACCGTCACTGAGAAAAATTTCCATAATATGTAATGATACCTACTGAAACTGATATGGGGCATTCGGGTAATAAGGAATCCATTAGCATATTTTTCCGGAAGCCTTGACTACAAAATGAAGACAGTAGATTTGGACACTTTCAGCCATGAAGAAGTTGTTTGGATATTCATCTTTATGCCGAATGAAGTAAGCTTATTTCATCTCTGCAGCTTCCCATATACCATTTTCCCACCTCTGTTTTATGTTTGGAAAGAATTTTAGAAATTGAAAGTCAAGTTAAAAAGTGAGTGACAACTTAAATGATATATGGAATATTTTGCTGACTTACAAGAGCATGCAGAATTAAATATGACCCAGTTCAAATGTTTATTTTAATGTGTATGTTGAGGTGGAGTTTTCAAGGGGCCAGAAAATGAGAATTCACCTTCCAGTGTGTGTTACCAGTTCTGTTCATTGCACAGAATCATCTTCATAAAACATACTGTGTTCTATGTACCTGGTATATATCTCAATTAGTTTGAAGAATTTCTCAGATACCTCTTAATATGTAATGCTCCAATTCCAATCTTGCCATGTCCTATACCAGTGACACAGCACACAGGAGTTTTATTTCTCTTTATTTCTCTGGGCTGTTCAGAACCCAATGAAAGAACAATGGAATGGGATCAAAGAGATCAGGGTTCTTGTCCCAGATTTACCATAAAATAATTGTGTCCTCTTGGGAAAATTATAGTCATTCTAGGTCCCTTTTCTTTACTTTGACAGAGTTGCACTAGATGACCCCAAATAATATAGCACTCTTTCAGTAGTAGCTTAGATGTTATTGGTATTCTGAAACAAATGAAGACACTGACACATGGAGCTGTGCAACATCTCTGTAACTCTGTTGTCTTAGAGTTGCCTCCATTTTACAGATGATGACTGTGCATAGAAGTAGATGTTTGGAACCAGCGGTTCCAAAGTAAGTGGAGGTAAACCACAAATTTCCTTCCTTCCTGAAGCTCACTTAGCCAAAACATAGGCTTCTGAATATTAAGCTGTAAAGCATATTATCAGTACATTTTAAAAGAAGCTATTCTTCTAGGATTTCCAATTAATAGCAGGAGGTTTTGAAATTCTTAAAAGATCATCTAGTTTTGTGAGATTTACAGCTCTATTTTCCTGTCAAGCAAGTTGTATTAGTGCCAGACAGTCATCTGAGCTTCTGGATGCTTCTCTGAACCTCTTGAAGTTTTCTTCTTGCTATCTGAAATGCATGCCAGATAAGCCTTTTTCTAGAGCGTATGTACAGACTTGTCTATTTTTATATAGGAAAGCGATGCAGTGAGTCAAGTCGGGGGTTAAGCCCTCATTCTCAGAGTGGTATTGAGCTCCTGGTGAAATATAATCATCATTTCCTCAGAATCGAAAAGCAGTTATCTCAGGTGTATAATCCCATTAACTATTTATACATTTACGTATGATACATGTATTTATTGTACCTACGAGGTGTGTTCTCTTTGGGAAGTACAAAGCTCTTAGAGACATAGGTTGTTCGTTTTTTTGTTTTCCCACAAATACTGTGACCCTTTGAGCAGGAAGGTCTATATTTTACTAACATCTAGAACCAGCAGTTAACACGGTGTCTAAGATGTAGTCAATAAATATGAAATAGATAAACGAACACATTTTTATGTAAGGGCCAGGACATGGACAAATAGAAATTTTTCATTTTCAGTCACAAAGCAACAACAGACATAAAAATGATACAGACAACAAGTGCTACGGTCATTCAAAGAAGGCATAGAATAGATAGAAGGATCTCCTCTATGGCACAGGGAACTATACTCAATATTTTGTAATAACATCTGTATGGGGCATCTGCTCCACACCAGGCCCTATGACAGGTGCTTACATACTTTCCCTCTCCCCCATCCTATGGGGAAAGTACCTCTGCTATAGATTTAACATTTGCCTCCCCCATTAATAACTTTTTTAAACCTTATTCACATTGCATCAAAGGGATGCTTTGATGCACTGCTGAGGTCTTCTCAGCAAAGCTCATGGGAATTTGGTGTATGAGGATCCACAATAGCGATCCATTTCATCAGTATCAATCTTTCTGGACAGTTTGGGTGGAAAGGACAAGTCCTGAAGGTGCGATACCTTCACCACATGTACTAGCATTGGGTCTTGCTTGTGTGTGTGTCACCGACTTCAGACTTCCTGTAGCAATAATAGCTACGATACTGTAGAGCTGAGAGTCTATTTAAGTATTTATAGATATATACATAAGATAAAAGCACCTAACATTTTTCTACCTATTGCTTACTTTCCACAGCGGTGTACACACCACACTTTAGGAAACAGTGATGTTGTCCAATTTGTCTTCTCATTTGAAGATGAGAAATGAAGATCTGGAGACCTTTCATTGCTCAAGGTCATTCGAGTGTTTAAGGGCAGGATGCTGGGGTTCCTGACTTCCAGGGAACCTAACTTTTCTCTGAAATTATACTGCCCCTTAATCTCTTAGCCATACATAAAACAAATATTGGTGACCTCGTGACATGCCAGCCCTTGGGTGAAATGGAGATCTGTGACTGGCTCTCAAACTTTTAAGAAATGGGAGTCTAGAAAAAAAAAACCCAAAACAGTCATGCAAAGACTCACTGGGCTGGAAGGGGAGCCCGTGGTCGTCTAGCTCAGTGCTGGGCTGAACCCTGGATCGTCCAAGGAGGGTCTTGGAGGCCTCTCTGCAGGCCAAGTAGTCAAGGCATAAGGGGGAATCAGGCAGGTTTGCTTCTGTTTCTTCATGTTATTTTCATGTAAGATAGCACTGAAAACTTCAAAAGTAACATTGGAAATGTGCTGTGCTTGTCCATTTTCATCTTATAGGTAATGACATGAAGGCTCAAAGGGGGATCATGTTTTTCTAGTTAATAACAGACAACATTCCTCATCCAGCATTCCTATAGCTTAAAAAAGCAATAGAGGCAAGTGGGTCTATGAACGTGGGTTTTGTGGTCACGCAGATTTGAACTTGCATCCCAGCAGGGCTTGAATGGAGTTTTTCTCTCCAAATTAGGCAAATTGCTTCTCCAAGCCTCATGGGGTGGTCAGTGTTGTTATAGGGGAGTGAGGTAAAAGCATTTTCTTCACCATATCCTGCCCCAGACATGTTATCTGAAAGGAAGGAAGGGAAAATGGGAGGGATATATGGAGAAAGAGGGAGGAAACTAAGGTGGCAGAGAACATTCCTAAAAGTCCTCCATGTTACTTCTGCTGTGCTTCCACACACTCCTTGGGACCTCGCTTGCCAACAGAAATGTTGATTAAGCACTCTGGTTCTTATGTACTTTCTGCATTGGGAACACTTATAGTTAGGTTTCAGGGCTCTGAACTCCCCAAACTAGGGAACTTGTCATTAAAAGGTCCTTTTAAAAATCACAAGTGCCCCAAAGTTTAATGGCATTAGATTTTGGAAATGATTTCTTGAATATGACACCGAAGGCACAGGCAACAAAAGGAAAATAGAGAAATTGGACTTCATGAAAATTTTTAAAACTCTGTGCATCAAGACCCTATCAACAGAGGAAAAGGGCAATCACAGAATGAGAGGAGATGTTTGGAAATCATATATCTGATAAGGGATTAATATCTAGAGTGTACAGAGAACTCCTAAAACTCAACCACAAAGCAAACAACCTGGCTAAAGAATGGGCAAAGGACTTGATTAGACATTTCTGCTAAGAAGATGCATAAATGGCCCATAAACACATCAAAAGATGCTCAGCATCACTGATCATTAGGAAAATGCAAGTCAAGACTACAGTGAGACACCACCTTACACACATTAGTGTGGCTACTATGAAAACAAAAAATAACAAGGGTTGATGAGGATGTAGGAAATTGGAACCCTGTGCACTACTGGTGAGGATGTAAAATGGTACAGCCATTGTGCAAAATATCATGATGGTTCCTCAAAATTAAAAGTAGGATTACCATATGGTCCAGTTCCACTTCTGGGTATATACCCAACATAACTGAAAGCAGGTTTTCCAAGATACTTTGTATACCTATGTTCATAGCAGCATTGTTCACAACAACTAAACTGTGGAAGCAACCCAACTGCCCACTGACAGATGAATAGATAAGCAAAACGGGGTGTATACACAACAGAATATTATTCAGCCTTAAAGAGGAAGTTCTGACACAGGCTACAACATGGATGAATCTTGAAGACATGATGCTAACCTACCAGTCACAGAAAGACAAATGCTCTCGATTCCACTTGTATGAGGCACCTAGAGTGGTCAAGTTCATACAGACAGAAAGTCGAATGGTGGGTGCCAGGGGCTGGGGGTAGCGGTTGCTGGAGGGCAGAGAGTTCCAGTTTTTCCAGAAGAAAAGAGTTCTGGAGATTGGCTGCCGCACAACGTGAATCTCCTGAACGTTTCTAAACTCTACACTCATAAGTGATACATGATACAATTTTATGTGCATTTCACTACAATTAAAAACCAAACATGGACTTCCCTGGTGGCGCAGTGGTTAAGAATCCGCCTGCCAATGCAGGAGACACGGGCTCGAGCCCTGGTCCGGGAAGATCCCACATGCTGCGGAACAAGTAAGCCCATGCGCCACAACTACTGAACCTTCACTCTACAGCCTGCGAGCCACAGCTCCTGAAGCCCGTGTGCCACAAATACTGAAGTGCATGCACCTAGAGCCCATGCTCTGCAACAAGAGAAGCCACCACAGTGAGAAGCCCACACACCGCAACGAGGAGTAGCCCCCGCTCGCCGCAACTAGAGAAAGCCTGCGCACAGCAACGAAGACCCAACGCAGCCAAAAATAAATTAATTTAAAAATTAATTTAAAAAACTATTAAAAAAATAAAACACCAAACACAAGTGGCCCTCGGAGACACAGTAAATATTTTTGTCATTCACAGTTTAGAGCTGCCTCATTGTCAGGGTGCTAGTCTTCAGTCAACTAGCTGAGAACTGGTAAGGAGGGGATGGGAACTTCCATGAAAGAGCTTCTGAAGCTAAGTAGCCTGGTCCATTTCCTAATTTCTTCAACGAATATCTGAGTGCTTGCTGGAGCCAGTCACTGTCGTTGGTCCTCGAGATAGACAGCTGTGAAAACATGTATAGAGAGCCTTGCAATCTGGGAGTGAGAGGTGGGGTAGGGAAGGACCCGCAAATGAAAGCATGGAAGTTTTTAGCATGTTACCAGATGATGCAGGTTACGGGAACAATAAAGCATCAAAGGGAAAGAGGCCTACCCTAATTAGAAGGGGACATGTGGACAGACCGGAGAGAGCAGCCCCTGTAGATATGGAGAGAAAGATCATTCTAGGCAGAGAGAATAGTAAGTGCAGGAGGCTATGGGGAGGGAGCTGCTAGGAACAGCCAGGGACAGCGTGCCAGTGTGTCTGGAAGGGCTTGAGGGAAGGGGAGGGACGGTGTGTGTGTGTGTGTGTGTGTGTGTGTGTGTGTGTGTGTGCGCGCGCGCGCGCGCGTGCGTGCGTGCGTGTGTGTGTGTGTGTGTGTGTGTGTGTGTGTGTGAGAGAGAGAGAGAGAGAGAGAGAGAGAGAGAGAGAGAGAGAGAGAGAGACGGGGGTGGGGATGGGGAGGGGGAGAGAGGGAGAAGACTGCTTTTATTCGAATCCAGATGGGAACCTCTGAAGGGTTTTGAGCTCCGAGCAACACGATCTGACTTGGGACTTACCAGGATCACCGTGACCACTGTACCTAGAACGGATTGAATGGGAGGGGGCAAAGCAGAAAAACGCATTTGAAAGGGGTGCACAGAAGGGGAGAGCAGAGCTGGTGGGACCTGAGGGGAGAGGTTTTCTGTCTCTTGCAGGGTGCCGGCTAGGGTTTAGTCTGGGTGTGGCCGCCCCGCTCCTCGTCTGCAGCACTCTGCCCTCCTCACCTCCTGTAAACGGAGGCTAAGTGCATCCTTGAGGCTCTCCCAGAGAGCTGATGGCCTGCCTGGGACAGTCCTGAGTCACAGCCCCTTGGCTGTCACCAGCTCCAGGGATTCTCCTGTCCTGAGCATTAACCTCCCTCAGGGGGAGTCCTCATTCTCCAGGGAGGAAATGGATATCTCACTGCTGTGGGCTCTTAACTCCTGTAAAGCTGCAGGACAAATGACTTCGCTGAACATGCTTCATGCAGGGAAGAATGGGTAATCTCAGAGAAGGGAATAAAACTTCTCAAAACTCCAAACCAGGGGATTGCAGAGAAGCTCGCTGTCTTCTCTCTTGGGTGCATGCGTGTGAATCGGGGAAGGAGAGGGCAGGCACCGACTTGGGTCTCGGTTCGCCCCCGCGGACCATTCTTCCAGGGCAAGTTTTTCTTAGCGTCACTCGATTTCCTGAAGTGGGAGAATGAATACCCAGTGTAGAAAAGGGGGAAGAAAAGCGTGTTAGTTAGCATGAAATATGGTCATCTGATGACTTGTCCATTATGTATTTGAGGAAGCGAAGATTCCGAAGACCTTCACCTACTCAAGGAGAGGAAATTGCCTCTGTCTACACCAGGACCTCTTACTTTTGCCACTGGTGACATTTTGTGTCCAATAATTCTTTGCTGTGGGCTGTCCTGGGCATTGTGGGATACTCCTACAGTATCCCTGGCCTCTGCCCAGCGGACGTCAGCAGTCCTTCCCCAGATGTGACAGCAGAAATGGCTCCTGAACTTGTCAATTGTCCGGGGGGTGGGGAGCTGGGGGGAGGGGGGCAGAGTTGCTCTGGGTTGAGAGCCCCTGACCCAGGCTCAGCAGGCACATGGGTGAAGTCAGGACTGTGTATGTCATGTCCTCTCTGGATAACAATAATCGATGGAGTTAAAACTAATAGTGGCTTCTGCTTGGTCACTGGGACAGCAGAGCATTCACTGTTCTGCCTTGAGAGAACAACTTTCCTGTGTTTTAACTAATAAGGCCCTTGTGATGGCTGGATTCTGGGCACCCCAACTAATAAGCGTGCCTATAAGGCAAAGAAACCAAAACCAACGTCCTCCCTGATTGCCAGGGAAGGGGCATGTTTTCTTTCCCCTCCCTCTCCTGGATCCATGCAGTAATTAGCCAAAGTAAAATGAATATTAGCTCATGCTTAATTGCCTTTACAGTGTACTCGCCAGCACTGATGCAGTAGTGCTAAAGCAATGTTTTTTAATAAATGTTTTTAAATTTATTTTTGGCTACATTAGGTCTTTGTTGCTGCGCGTGGGCTTTCTCTAGTTGTGGTGAGCAGGGGTTACTCTTCGTTGCGGTTCACGGGCTTCTCACTGGGTGACTTCTCTTGTTGCAGAGCACGGGCTTTAGGCGCGTGGGCTTCAGTACTTGTGGCACACAAGCTCCGTAGTTGTGGACACGGGCTTAGTTGCTCCACAGCATGTGGGATCTTCCCGGACCAGGGCTCGAACCCGTGTTCCCTGCACTGGCAGGAGGATTCTTAACCACCGCACCACCAGGGAAGTCCCTAAAGCAATTTTTTTTAACTTTATGGCTTTAAATAATCCTTGGTTCTGAAATTCCTTGTACCCCTCAGCTACGTAACCACAGGCCCCTCTGCCCTAAATCCTTTTCTTATACTTTGTAGCTTTTTAAGCAACGCCCCTCTTTAGGAAGACATAATCCCTTCTCTGTAGAAAACATGAAAGACCTGAACAAATCAAGATTTCTCCATGGAGAATTCAGCTAGTCCTGTGCTTAGCTCCGAACAAGGAAATCCATCTCTACACCAAGCACGCCATTACCCGGACTAATGCCTGACTTGAATAACAAGCAAATTATTGTGCTTTTAATTGTACCCTGCTCAGTCACAAAGCACGTGTGAGAGAGGAATGTGCCCACCTTCTCCAGGAGAAACAGGTCAGGCCTCTAATCCTCCTTTTCTGTCACCTTCCCCTCCCCCTTTCCAATCCTTTTTCTTCTCAGCAGAGCAGAGAGAAAAAAAAGAGACAGCTAAATTATGTTTAAAATGGAAGAGTCTCAAAGAAGAAAAACGGCGGTCAGTACTGACTTGGGAGAGGATGCATTATCTATCCACAGCCTCTGCAGTGTGGGCCATTTGAGGACAATCAGTGTTCTAACCGGCTTGCTGGAGGGCGATATCTGCGAGCCTAAACCAGTCTTTCTCAGCCTCAGCACGACTGCTGGGTGGGGTTGGATGCTTCTTTGCTGTGGGCCTGTCCTGTGATGGAAGGACTTTTAGCCTCCCCTAAGCTGTGACCATCCAAAGTGTCCCAAGACACTTTCAAATGTCTCCTGGGTGCAAAATTGCCCCTGGTTGAGAACCACGGCTCTAAGCCCTTCCATATTGGGATGTACTTGCTCTCTCTCCCATTCTCTCCCCCCCGCATACACAAAACCCAGGAAAATCATGGTTCCTGTGTTAAAACTGGGGAGATCAACGTGCTCTTCATGTAGGTAGAATGAGCGGAAAGGAAAAAGACACTGACTTGTGTGTAGTCAGGGGACAGAGTGGGAACCCCCTCAACGCCAAGACTGAAAAGAGTCTTAGGATGTGGCTGTGTTTCTGGCTCCCTCTGGGAAGTGGCAATGCTCCTGGTTGAACAAGCCAACTTTCGAACGCCTCTGCCCTGTGCACTTTGGAATCGGGCTTGCTGTAGGCGAGATGAGGAGTGATGGCGAGGCTGCAGAGATGAAGGCGTCTGTGAAGGTGCTGACTGTCTCCTCCCACACTACTTGGGACAGGGGAGAACTACCCAGCTTCGGAGAGATACCCATTGCTCAGACAATGACGATCCTGTCTTGGACCTAAACATCGGGATGAAAGAGGGCTACTGGCAAGACAGACGTTGTGCAAGCATGGGGTTGCACTTTCATTACAGACATTGAGGCAAACATTTCACTCCTGGTGATATAAGACCTCCCCTATTTTTAGGAACTTACAAGAAGCATTATTGCTTGTTCTTACCGGCCAGAAGGAAAGGCAGGAGAACGAGCACACTGCAGTGAGCGCCCATCTCCACTAGATGGCGGTGTACATCTTCCTCAGAAGCCAGGCGGGCAGCGCTCTGGGCAGTTCGTTGGCCTAAGCAAGACAAGGGCCACTCTTCTTTCGGGAGACAGGCGTCTCCTGTCATTGTCGGCACAAACAGCCCCAAACAATTGCACTGACCACACAGCTCTAAGCCACGTTCCAGGGCACTGCCGTCTGTTCAGGAGTGAATGCTGGGAAAATGAACCACGCTGCTAATTTGCTTGATTGGGGGGAAAATAAGATCTCAAGTGACAGTGGGTGTAATTCATTTTTCCAACAAGAATAGGGGCAAAGCCATTTCATCCCCCCCCCCACCCCAACTGCTACCATAAATGAAAGCAATCACCTAATTAGTCCTGAATTACTAACTGGCAGGGTAAAGATCTGCTAGAAGTCAAGCTGAAGTGGGGAGTCTGGAGAAAGGGATGTGATTTCTGCAGGGGAGGAGGGGAGGGGTAGGGTGGGGTGGGAGGGGCGGAAGGGGAGGGGAAGGCCTGAAGCCCATTGTGAGGCCCTGCGCCCCTGTGGTCTGGGGGCCGTGCTGGCCCTGACCCTGGGAGAAAAAGAGGCTCAGTCATGTCTTCAGGCCGTTTATTTTGTGCAGGAGAATGACTTTATAAACCGAAGGAAAAAGAACCTGTTGGAGAAAACCTATCCGAGAGTTTCTCTGAAAATGCTACAGATGGAGATGAACTGGCTTGGGAAAGAGAGCACAGCCCTGTGGCGCCTGGCCACCCCGCTGCTGGTGGACCCCCCAGGAAGGTTCTGTCACGGAAACGACAGGCAGATCTGAAACCAAGTTGGGCTTTATGTCATGAAGAAATCCCCCAAAGGAATGGAATAAAGGCCTCCTTTCACACTTTGGGTTTTGCATGTGTCCTGAGGAAGCGCCTCTTCCCCAGCTGAGACAGTGCGCTGTCCCCGCGACCCGGTGAGCGGCCCTCGTCCTGCGGGGAAAGCAAAACAGCAGCGGGGTGGGTGCGCGCCCAGAGCTGCCCCTGTCGCAATTGATTTGTTCAGGGGTGACTTCTTGCATTCTAGTTAGATGTGACTTTAATCGAAGTGCTTTCCTAAGGCGATTTATCACAGCTGTGAACCGTCAGTTTGCACAACTGCTGCTCTTTTAGGGAAACGCACAGGCTCGGGGGGCGGAGGGGCCGGCGCGGGCTCCCCTCTTTCCCACGGACCGGCCCGCGTGCCCCTCGCCCACCAGAAATATGTGCGCTGCGTCCTCAGAGGCCGCCGCTTCTGTGCTCGGGCTCCTCTGCTGTTTCTGGCTGCTGAACAGCCATCTCCTCTCTCCTGGGAGGGGCAGCTGGTTTCCTTTTGGGGCGCTCCCCTTCTCCCCGTCTCAGCTCCTGCAGCGGAGACGAGGCTGCCCCTCTCTCCCTGCACGCTGTGGGCTGAGTGTGCAACCCGGCTCGGGCCACGGTCCCCCACCGTCCCCGCCGACCCCGCTCGGCGCCCACCACAGCCGGCAAAGCCCACACGGGGCGCCCAGTTAAAGCTGAACCACAGATGAAAACCACGACTTTTTAGGGTGTCTTCAACATTGCATGCAACATATTTCTACTAAAAAAATTACTGTTTATCTGAAGTTCAGCTTTAACGAGGCGGGCATCCTGTATTTTGTCTGGCAGCCTTCTTGGTTCTAAAGAAAATGTTTGTCCAGAGCAGGTCAAATTGGAATCAGCCTAGGACTTTTAACTGGAGCTTTGGGGAAAAAATACTTAAAAGGTATCTGTTGGGACTGCTAGGCTGGTAGGATTCATGCTTGCAACTGCTGGGAGCCAGCTTTGCTATCATGTGGGGAGAGCTGCTTGAACTAGAAGCCAACACCACAGAGAGCAGACCTGTTTCATTTGAACAGGTGGATCCAGCTGTTCTTGAAGCTGGCCCGGTGGGTGGTAGAGGTCAGGGTGCTGATGGCCAGGAGGGATAATAATTTCCTACCCCTCAAATCTGGGAAATGAAAACAGCAGGGCTGAATGTGCCCACGGGGCATGGCTTCTGTTCAACTGGAAGAGTGGTGAATGGCTATTGGGTGACAAAAACAGTCGGTCTACTATATTCTTACTTTGTTTGCTAATTGTTTTGCTGCATGTAAACTCTTTGTTGCATTAGCTCTTGTTCATGACATCATGTCTGGAGACAGGGTCTGATAGACTTACATGTGGAATTGGAGATTTAAATTTCAAATCTGCCTCTGCCTGGTTGAGTGGCTTTAGGGTCCTCGTAACCTCTACAAAGTTGAGTTTCTGGGTCTGAAACCTAAGGACAGAGGTTATCGTAATCCATTTGGGCTGCTATAACAAAATACCAGAGCCTGGGTAGCTTATGAACAACAGAAATTTATTTTTCATAGTTCCGGAGGTTGGAAGTCTAAGATCAGGGTGTGAGCAAATTCACAGTCCGGTGAGTATCCTCTTCCTGGGTCACAGTTGGCGTGTTTTCTCTGTAACCTCTCATGGCAGAAAGGTCGAGGGACCTCTGCGGGGTCTCTTTTATGAGGGCACTAATTTTGTTCATGAGGGCTCTAACCTCATGACCTTATCACCTCCCAAATGCCACACCTCCTGATACCATCACTTTGGGGGTTAGGATTTCAACGTATGAATTTTGGGGGAGGCAAATGTTAAATCTATAGCAGAGGTACTTTCCCCATAGGATGGGGGAGAGGGAAAGTATGTAAGCACCTGTCATAGGGCCTGGTGTGGAGCAGATGCCCCATACAGATGTTATTACAAAATATTGAGTATAGTTCCCTGTGCCATAGAGGAGATCCTTCTATCTATTCTATGCCTTCTTTGAATGACCGTAGCACTTGTTGTCTGTATCATTTTTATGTCTGTTGTTGCTTTGTGACTGAAAATGAAAAATTTCTATTTGTCCATGTCCTGGCCCTTACATAAAAATGTGTTCGTTTATCTATTTCATATTTATTGACTACATCTTAGACACCGTGTTAACTGCTGGTTCTAGATGTTAGTAAAATATAGACCTTCCTGCTCAAAGGGTCACAGTATTTGTGGGAAAACAAAAAAACGAACAACCTATGTCTCTAAGAGCTTTGTACTTCCCAAAGAGAACACACCTCGTAGGTACAATAAATACATGTATCATACGTAAATGTATAAATAGTTAATGGGATTATACACCTGAGATAACTGCTTTTCGATTCTGAGGAAATGATGATTATATTTCACCAGGAGCTCAATACCACTCTGAGAATGAGGGCTTAACCCCCGACTTGACTCACTGCATCGCTTTCCTATATAAAAATAGACAAGTCTGTACATACGCTCTAGAAAAAGGCTTATCTGGCATGCATTTCAGATAGCAAGAAGAAAACTTCAAGAGGTTCAGAGAAGCATCCAGAAGCTCAGATGACTGTCTGGCACTAATACAACTTGCTTGACAGGAAAATAGAGCTGTAAATCTCACAAAACTAGATGATCTTTTAAGAATTTCAAAACCTCCTGCTATTAATTGGAAATCCTAGAAGAATAGCTTCTTTTAAAATGTACTGATAATATGCTTTACAGCTTAATATTCAGAAGCCTATGTTTTGGCTAAGTGAGCTTCAGGAAGGAAGGAAATTTGTGGTTTACCTCCACTTACTTTGGAACCGCTGGTTCCAAACATCTACTTCTATGCACAGTCATCATCTGTAAAATGGAGGCAACTCTAAGACAACAGAGTTACAGAGATGTTGCACAGCTCCATGTGTCAGTGTCTTCATTTGTTTCAGAATACCAATAACATCTAAGCTACTACTGAAAGAGTGCTATATTATTTGGGGTCATCTAGTGCAACTCTGTCAAAGTAAAGAAAAGGGACCTAGAATGACTATAATTTTCCCAAGAGGACACAATTATTTTATGGTAAATCTGGAACAAGAACCCTGATCTCTTTGATCCCATTCCATTGTTCTTTCATTGGGTTCTGAACAGCCCAGAGAAATAAAGAGAAATAAAACTCCTGTGTGCTGTGTCACTGGTATAGGACATGGCAAGATTGGAATTGGAGCATTACATATTAAGAGGTATCTGAGAAATTCTTCAAACTAATTGAGATATATACCAGGTACATAGAACACAGTATGTTTTATGAAGATGATTCTGTGCAATGAACAGAACTGGTAACACACACTGGAAGGTGAATTCTCATTTTCTGGCCCCTTGAAAACTCCACCTCAACATACACATTAAAATAAACATTTGAACTGGGTCATATTTAATTCTGCATGCTCTTGTAAGTCAGCAAAATATTCCATATATCATTTAAGTTGTCACTCACTTTTTAACTTGACTTTCAATTTCTAAAATTCTTTCCAAACATAAAACAGAGGTGGGAAAATGGTATATGGGAAGCTGCAGAGATGAAATAAGCTTACTTCATTCGGCATAAAGATGAATATCCAAACAACTTCTTCATGGCTGAAAGTGTCCAAATCTACTGTCTTCATTTTGTAGTCAAGGCTTCCGGAAAAATATGCTAATGGATTCCTTATTACCCGAATGCCCCATATCAGTTTCAGTAGGTATCATTACATATTATGGAAATTTTTCTCAGTGACGGTGAAAGACATCCTGGCTGAACATCCCCCTGCCCATGACACAGAGATGATGGTCTCAAGCTATCTTGAAGGCACTGGAGCCCACACTATCCGTTACTAATATTAATGGAGGATAAAACTTCATATTCTGTTTGCTCTATATTTGTTAAATCACTTCTTCCCTTCATTAAACTGGATGGCCCATAATTGAGTCTGTAGTGTGTCTATCATTGGAAACTGAACAAATTTTTGTTGGTTTTATTAACGTCATACGTTTCTAGGGAGGGTCTATTCAATAACTAAGTCTAGTTTCACAGTTACAAATAAATTATGATGTAACTTTGAATAAATTAAGCTCATCATAAAGGAAGGATACTGAGAGTTGCTACTACCCCTTCCTTGAGGGGCTCTTGTAAAGCACTAAGTAAAGTAACACAGGTGTATATGTATGCATATATTTTCAATGATATTTGTACAGACTTAAAAAGAACTCTACAGAATGCATTATAAAAACCTTAATGCTGTGTGTCCCTAGTTCCCAGCTCTCTCATTAAAACTACTTAAATGAACACAATCTTATCTGTTAGGATACTACTTCTTGCAGTACCCTGTCCCAACCATTTGCCATCCTCTTCCCATTAGTCCTCAAGTCAGAAGCCCCGAAGATCTGTTCATTAATTTATGAACACATTTCTTCATCCAGCCAAGAAAATTGATTGATCCCTTACCAAATTTCAGGCACCCTTCTTCAGTATGATTTATAGGCATGTTCAGGAAACACAGCAGTGATTAACACAGATGAATATAGTCTCTCTTGAGCTGAGGGGGGAGACAAAAGTAAATAAGCAAATATGAAAACATAAGTATAGTGCTTCCCTGGTGGCGCAGTGGTTGAAAGTCCCCCTGCCGATGCAGGGGATACGGGTTCGTGCCCCGGTCCGGGAAGATGCCACATGCCGCGGAGCGGCTGGGCCCGTGAGCCATGGCCGCTGAGCCTGCGCATCCAGAGCCTGTGCTCCGTGTCGGGAGAGGCCACAACAGTGAGAGGCCCGCGTACCGCCAAAAAAAAAAAAAAAGCTATGAAAACAAAACCTATGGATGGAGACCTACATGAAAGATGGAAGAGTATAATAATGGCCAGAGTACATTACTGTGGCAGAAGCAGCAGCCCTTAAGGAGGACAACTTTATAAATTACAAATTGGATTTAAATAGACAGGGAATTGAAAGTGGAGACATTATTTTCTGCAGAAGATGATGGACAGGGGAGAGCAAAGAAAATAAAACTGAGATTGTTAACAAAATACAATGCTAAGCATATAAGTTAGGACTGAGTCCTTAACTTTCATTTTTATTAATGACTGGGTGAGTATAGATTACTGACTACACAGAACCAAGCCTGGGAACACATTTTATATTTATGATCTTTGTGCCTAAAACTAGATTCTCCTGCAATTTAATATGACACTAGGACAATGACTGGCCAAGTTTTAGATTAATCACTCTTACACAAAGATTTTTCATTCATATAATCTCAAACAAATACTGCGTCACCAATTAAGTTCCAGATCCTATGCTCTCTGGCTGAAGATATAAATATCTTGCAAGCCCAGCGTCACTTTCCTCCTTCTCTGGTAACAAATCACACTTTCTATTATGACAATGGCTCCAGTTATCGGCCCAGGAATAAACACTTGACTCAGGAAGAGCCAATTAAAGCCCTCCTTTAGAGTTGATCGAGAGCTTTAAGGTTAGAGTATTTCAATCTTATGAAATTTTTGTAAAACAAAATTATTTCAAAATCTACTAATTATTCTTTAAGTTCTAGAAACTGCATTCTGTGACTAAGAGGACAATTTATTTGCCGTCGTTTCTGCTCTGCCCACTTTATGTTTCTGGTATTGTGAGATAAAGGCAGTGGGGAATGGCAAACCAATTCTGATTCATTCAACACATGAGTGCTTCTTAGGTACAAAACACCATTCTGAACATTGTCCGAGGTAAAAAGATAAATAATACCTAGCCCCTTATAATACCTAGCCCCTTACCCTCAAGGATCTTCCAGCTTAGCAAGGGAAATAAAACATGCACACAGATGACTGCAACAAAAAGAAGATAATGATTGCTGCCAGATGTTTGGGGAGAATGAGTAGAGCAAAGAGAGAACACAGAATAAGGCAACATTCAACAGTCAGCCAAGAACTATTTGTTGAGCAGTTGCAAGCTGTGACCTGGAAATGGAAGAGGAGAGCATAAATCTTCACATGGGCAGGTGAAAATTCAAGTGTTATTACTTGTAACACAGCTCTTCAAATATATTTTTTGGCACCAAGTGCCTACTAAATAGCCTTAAATTAAAAACTAAATAAGGATACAGTCTCTATCAAATATAGCCTGAGGTACTGATGCCTAAATACTAGGATCACAGTATTTGTGTCCCCAAGGATGCCTTTCTATTGCTTTGCTTTTTTCCCCTTTCCAAATTGCTTTTTTCCCCTTTCCAAAAAAGCAAAGCAATAGAAAGGCATCCTTGGGAACACAAATTAGCTAATGCTGCCTTAACAGGATATCTATTGCACTTGTTCCAGCCTTTTTGATCCAATGTATTGAATAGCAGAATAGGTGAGTTACAAGAGGATATTTTGACTTCAAACAACAGAAATAAAATACTATATAATTGAAAAAAAAAAAACAGAGGCAATCTTTCAGGCACATGTGGATCCAGGAGTTCACATGTTTTAACCAAGTCCCTTTCTCTCTTCCCCACCCCTTCTTCTCTCTGCCTTTTCTCCTCTCTGGTATCTCTCATTATGGGATTCAAATATTTCCCTGTTTATGTGGGAGCTTCTGGCACAGCTGCAGGCTTATACTCTCGCAGCTCCAGGGCTGCCTGGAAGGGGCGGGCGCATCACAGCATAAGGTTGCACAAGGTGTGCACTTATATAGCAGGGCATCACATCTATGAGTGATGGATGATCACATTGTATGCAGGGGTAGCTTCGCATAGTGTTTTTTTTTTTTTGTTTGTTTGTTTTTTTGTTTTTTTTTTTGCGGTACGCGTGCCTCTCACCGCTGCGGCCTCCCCCGCTGCGGAGCACAGGCTCCGGACGCGCAGGCCCAGCGGCCATGGCCCACGGGGCCAGCCGCTCCGCGGCACGTGGGATCCTCCCAGACCGGGGCACGAACCCGCGTCCCCTGCATCAGCAGGCAGACTCCCAACCACTGCACCACCAGGGAAGCCCTTCGCATAGTTTTTACATCACTTTTCTTGAAGATGGCAGTAAAATGGTATGTTTTTACAAAATCAAATAGTGTAACATTGTCCAAAAGATATACATAAAGCATTTAGAGGAAGGAGGCTCCTTTTTCTTTTAACTCCGGCACGGATTGTCTATTGGACAGTGGTAACCCTATGTCATCACCCTCGTTACTCCAGCAGAAGTCCAGGGATTAGCCCTGCATAACTCTTGTTAGCCTCTATTCCCTTCCTTGAACACTGTAGCCAGAAGGTTTTTTTCCTCCTCAAACCTTAAGTATCGAAACCTGGAGGAGGGGCATGTCTGAAAAGAAAATGATGGACTGGACTCTCCCTAGAAGGACGGTAAATGGGTGGTCAACAAGAAAAAAAATATCCTCTGTACCAGGAAATGTTTGAAGTGTTGTTTGGGTATCAAAAAATGGGTGCCCTACACATAAAGCAACAAAGGATATTGGTCTGAAAAGAACACCATGGCCAAAGGTGCATGGCCTATTTCAACAGAGGATTTGAAAGTTAAAAGTTAACCTGTAAAACATTCAATTCAATTTCATCATTTTACAGATGGGCAAAGTAAAACTCAGGCACAGGGACAGAAATGCCAAGGTCATACAGGTGGTTGGTGGAAGACACAACCAACTTCCCAACTTCTGACTTTTTAGGTGTGTGTGTGTGTGTGTGTTGTTTTATTTATGTGCAAGGACATTTTTCTTTAGTACACTAACATTACAACAGAAAGTATAGTCTTGTTTTGGTTTTCTCTGCGCCCTCAATTCTGTATAAGACAGTTTCGCTGCACTCCAACAGAAAGGCTCAGCAAGAGTAGAGACCACCATAAGCAGTACACGTGGGCACCAAGGGCAGATACATTGCCCTTCCTTGTGTAGGAACTAGGGCCACTTGTTGCTTTACTGGGCCAAGTTTGGGCTGGACCTGCAGGATGGGACACCTTTGAAAAACAGCTTCCTAACTGCACTACAACCTGCTCTGGCATCCTGATTCCAGTCCCCAAACCCCCCAAATCTTCAGCCAGAAAAAAAAAAAAAAAGAATGGATCACTGGATCACTGGATCAATAGGGAGATTTCTGTCTGCTCCTCCTACTGTCACCTCTTTCTTGCTATTTCCTGCCCGAGGAAACCTGACATCAGCCCAAAAGCACCTCTGGAAATGGGTAGGAGGGAGCCTTACACCTGTCAGCGCCAGAGAAGAAAGTGCGCTCTGCAGAGTTCTCAGTTGTTCCATCTCTTGCGATGAAAGGAAGAAAAAGGAGCGAATCCGCCACAGATTTACTGGAGACCAGGGTTACTTCATCCGGCTCCGGCCACAGTAACCCCTGAAGACCAAAGATGCATTTCCATTCCCAGCATTTCTTGTTGGCGTCTTTCCCTACAGGCTAGCCCAGTGCCTGGCCCCGGAGAAGTCTCTGCGTAAAGGTTCTTTAGATCATAAATCAGGCTCCTGTGTGTTTTTCTTAGGAAAAACTGGCACAGACGAATTAGCAGTAGAGACTGGGCTCTCCCTACTACCCTGCATGCTTGGCGGCATCACTTTCGACTACCTCGCATTCTCCCGGCGCTGACAGCCCCGGCTCCGGACCTCAGGGTTGGAAGCAGTCAGCCCCAGCTAGAACCGCCCTGTCCGGGGCTGATGCCACCCTGTGCCTAGAATGTGCGTGTGGGTGCAGGCGGGCGAGCGAGCGGCTTCTACAGTGAGACCGAAGCAGGAGCTCAGCCTTCGCCTGCGACCTGCAATCCCCAGATTCCCTGGGGATCTCGAAACTCCCAATCGGAGGTACTCCCCCCGCCCCACAGCCGCCCACCCATTCCCTCCCCCCTTACCTCAGCACGCAGCCCCTCCCTGCGTGATGTTGCAAAACCGTGGGGAGGGTGGGCGCTGGGAAGGGTGGGGAGAGCCTGAGAGCGAGCGAGGGTGGGAGGGAGTGGGCGGAGGAGGAGAGGGAGCCGAACGCGCATTTAAAGCGATAGCCATCCTCGCTCTCTCCCCAGTGCTGGGCTGTTGGAGAGCTCGAGCTGCAAGCCACCGAGCGCGAGCTCGAGCGCGGCGCGCTGGCCAGGGAACCCGAGAGCGCACGGCGCCCCAAGCTGGCAGGCGCCGCGGGACCCCCCATCCTCGCCGGCTGCCCTTCCCCGGGCGCCCCTACCCTCCTCGCCCGCAGGAGACCCTGGGCTTCACCGGAGGAGCTCACCCCAAGGGGCCAGGACTCCGGCGGGCCCGCCACCGTCCCCTCCAGTGCCGCCGCCACCGCCGCAGCCGCGGGAGCAGCATGGTCCAGCTGGGGAAGCTGCTCCGCGCCCTGACTTTGATGAAGTTTCCCTGCTGCGTGCTGGAGGTGCTTCTGTGCGCGCTGGCGGCGGCGGCGCGCGGCCAGGAGATGTACGCCTCGCACTCCATTCGGATCGAGGGGGACGTCACCCTCGGGGGGCTGTTCCCGGTGCACGCGAAGGGTCCCAGCGGAGTGCCCTGCGGCGACATCAAGAGGGAGAACGGGATCCACAGGCTGGAAGCGATGCTCTACGCCCTGGACCAGATCAACAGCGATCCCAACCTGCTGCCCAACGTGACGCTGGGAGCGCGGATCCTGGACACTTGTTCCAGGGACACTTATGCGCTCGAACAGTCGCTCACTTTCGTCCAGGCGCTCATCCAGAAGGACACCTCCGAAGTGCGCTGCACCAACGGCGAGCCTCCGGTTTTCGTCAAGCCCGAGAAAGTAGTTGGAGTGATTGGGGCTTCGGGGAGTTTGGTCTCCACCGTGGTAGCCAACATCCTGAGGCTTTTCCAGGTAGGGGGGCGCTCCCTCCGGGGCAGAGCGCGCCGTAGCTCCCCGCGCTCTTTATCCTGAAGGCTGGCTTGGACTCCAGGGGTGCGGGGTCTGGTCAGCCTTCGCTCATTTCCACCCTGGAGATCCTGCCGAATCCCTCCCACCTCACCCGAGGAGGTACTTTCCCTGCTTGATTCATTTCCCTTCCATCTCTCCCCTGTCCGCGCTCCGCTCCATCCGGCTTGACATTCTGGATTTATGGCCCCATTGACAAGAAACAGTCTCCGAAAAACAAGGCGATGATTTAAATGGGTTTGCATTCGAGTGAAATATGGTTCCAAAACAGGCTTGTAAAAGTGCCGGGCGGGCTCCTGTGAGAGCCACCTAGGCGCAAGGAATATGAAAGATGAGAAGACGCCTAGAAACTAGGCATTTCTCAACCCCCCAGCTACCCTGCCCCAAGCCGCCCGACAAGCTGCAGCTGCCTTGGAAAATTTCGAGAAGCGCTTAGGGAGGCAGTTCTTAAACCGAAGGCTAGGTCTTCACCTACATTTGGACGTGAATTGCCCATTTCGCTCGGGTTGGATTTCCCGACCTGTAACCTGTCTCTGCGAGGGCATGGGGCGGAAGGCGTGGGGACTGTCCTCAAGCGGGGAGAAGCCACCGGCAGACGTGCCCCCAGGTGATTTGCTCTGGGCAGTTGTTTGCACCGTCTAAACTGCCTTTGCGATCCGGCCACTGGCAGGAGCCGGGCGATCAGCTTTCTACTCCTGCCAGCTCAGAGCCCGGAGGTGAGCTCATGCTAACTGCGAAACACAATCGCTTTCTCTGCACCCACCCTGTGCCCATCCTTTCCCACGACCTCCCTAACGCAGCCCCCAACCCCAGTCCTGGGTTTTGAGGACGATTCTCAGAGCCAGACAAGAAGGCGCCTGGAGGGAGGCAGTAGGGTGCGCCGAGCAAGGCCGGGCGGTCCTCTAGCTCCGGGTGCAGGCGGGCAACGGCGGAAGATGCGAGGACGGCGGATCGGGCCAGCTGAGCCGTGGGCGGTGCTGCAGTGCTCTCTCACCCCCTGCTCCCGCAGCCTCGGCCCCACAGCTCCTGTGCCGCCCTGGGTATAGATGGATGGCTTCTGGATGAAGAAATTGAGTTTCAGGGTCTGCGTGACTATGGGTTCTCTTGTTTCTCTGTCTTTCTTCCTGTGTGTCTCTCTCCTTGTGTCTCTTTCTCCCTGCTGTTTTTTTTTTTTTTGTCTCTCTGTTTTTATGTTCTCCCTTTCAATTTCTGCCTGTCTTTTCCTTCTCTACCCCTATATCCAAGTTTTTTGTTCATCTCTGTCTTGAAGTGATCCTTTCCTAATGCACAGCTCTCTCCCTGCCTGGTAGGACCCAAGCTCAGTTAGTCCCTTCTCCAGATGTTCTGGCTGACCCTTATGCTCCCCGTAGCTAAAAAGTTGGCTCCCTCTCAAGTGCCTTTCCTGAAGCATGTTGGGTTTCTGGAGGGGACTCCTAGTGATTCAAGCTGTCACTACATCAGCACCCAGGAGTATGAAGCTTGTGTTTGTGCCAGAAGGAGGGGTGCCTGTCTAAAGCTGCAGCCTGGTATGGCCCCTCTGAGCCTCTGAGCATCTCTAGCACCTCTTGAGTATGCCACCATGGAGATCTCTAGATGTTTGCAAGGCCAAAAGTGCTTCTGGGCAGCCTTCACTTTGAGGTAATGCTTTCAGGAAGAGCCTGGGTTGTTGTAAGCAAAACCCAGAAGCACTTCCTTTACCTCTGAGCTTAAACTAGAGAACCTGAGGAGGCAGCGCTGCAGGGAGGATGAGGCCAGAGGTCACCTGAGAACCACAGGGGCAACTCACAGTATTTTTACTGGAGCTCTGGGGGTTGAAGGCGCATTTGCTCTTTGACATTTTTAAAATTATTTTGGTGCCTTCACTTGGAGCTTGGGCAGTACTGCAGAGGGGCCTGCCTGTTGAAAAAAGAGTGAAATCTTAGTCAAGAGAGAGCTTGCCGACTAGGCTGAAGGAATGTGTTTGCTGAAAAAGATTCCAGGGGGAGCTGATTCCTTCTCTGGTGTGTGGATCTGAGGCACTTGCAAGAAAAGAGAACGCTTGCCTTACGCTTAGTTCCCCCGTTCCCTGCACTGGGAAGGAAAGGAACTGAATGCCAACATTAGCAGTGTGGGTTGGGACCAAAACCATTCAGAGAAAACACTGTCATTTTCCTCTAATTTGCAAATTGCAGCTATTCATGTTGGATTGAACAGCTGAGGGAAAAGAGCCCCCAGTTTTCACCTGCATTTATTGAGAAGAGGCTGGTAGTAGGAGGGATGCACCAACTTGTAGCTTGTGCTGCAAGCTGGATATAAGCTTGGTGTGAGCATCCTGGTTAACCACTGCCCATGTTCAAATATACAGAGATAGATTCCAACAATCTCTTCCCGTAGCCTTATTTTTGCGTGTGATCTTAGAAGCTCCTGGCATGTAAGTCCAGTCCCCAGTTTCCCAGCCTCTGTAAACCTGCAAAATGAATAGAGAGAATAGGGGAACACAGACCCATTGTTCAAAGACACAGTCACTTTAGGGAAAGAAGAAAAGAACGGGTAGGTGAATCTTCTCTGGGATTGCAGGGTTCAGCTCAATGAAGACTGTCCTGTATAAAAGAAACTCCTCTAAATGGTTGAATTCTTAGCTCTCCAGAGATCTGAATTTTCTTTTCCCCAGTCCCTGTGGGTTGCTGTGGGGAATGTGCCAAACCTATCATTTGAGATAAAAATTTATGGTGAGGTAAGCTTCTAGGCTGGGGGAAGGAAGACTTAGTGACTGAAATGGGGGATGCTAAGCACTGGGGGGCAAGAAGGAACAAGGAGATAGTAATGGATGTAACAAATGCTGCAGCTGCCAGCAAAGCCTGGATTGAACTTCCTTCCTGAAAATGAGGACCCGGGCAAGAATGACCACTCAGATGTAAACAGTGTCTCTGACTGGGCATTCTCATCTGCCTGCCGGTGGGCCAGAGCTGAGTCCTTTCTCTCCTCTGTATGCACGCTGAATTGGTTAGTAAGTGACATGTCAGAGGACAGGAATCATATTCAGTGGATCTTTCAAATCCAGGAGTTTGAGGCTAATGAAATTAGTGTGTGGCCAGGGCTCTGCCAACTAGGATTAAGTCACTGCAGCCACCCTGCAATGCATTTTCAGCCTGAAGGGAGCATCAGGGAGGAATTTCGGGAGATTTGTTTCTGAGCCTGTACAAAATAATACTCTCCTAATGCTAAGAAAGATTAAATGTAAATTAATATTGACTACGAGTAACATATTTAAAAAATAATCGCCGAGTGGGGGATGGCTTAAAGTGGAGAGATTATATAATATGGTGTCCAAAGAATAAATCTCCCCTGACCACTGTTTCATGGGCTATAAGTAAGATATATTACAATGGAAATTAATGGGAACGTTTTTAGTCAAGGCTTCTCTGCTATTGGCTTGAGAGCAAACACTCTGAGAGTATAAATTACTCTTGCTATGTGCTGACTCTGAATGAACAATATTTCATGTGCAGCGACATGGTCTAAGCTATAGACTTGGAATTGAATGGCATCTGTTTCAATTGTTTTGTTCTCTCAAGAGCAACTAGATAGAAAAAAGTGGTCAATTTGACCCTTGTGGGAGCGTGTTGCAAATCTAAACCTGTGTCCCTCATACCATAAATGAAATACATTTGTAAATTTGTAAGTGTTTTCCTTCTGTTCATTGATGCTTGAGTATAATCTCAAACTTTGGGAGCAACACTTTATACATAAGTACTTGGTTTTCTTCCTTTCTTCTTTCTCTTTCTCCTCTCTCTCTCTGTTTCTCTCTCTCTCTTTCTCCATCTTATGTAATTGGATAGAACTGGGCACCTAGGATGATGTGGTGTTACTATAGTGGGATTTAAAAAAAAAATCAACTCTAACTTACCCTTTTAAAAATTTCATAAATACAGGTGTCGGTGCCATTTGGAATAGTCTCTATAACAATTTCTGTCTCCACATTTACTGTGTTTCAGCAAATTTACCTAACAGATGGTGAGTGGGCAATTTTTAAAGGGGCATTTTTTTAAAAGAGCGGAGAGGGAAGGAATTAGAGACAGGCACATACTATATTGGAAGTTACCTCCACGTGTATTTTATGTATGTATACCCATACAATTAAGAAGTCTTTGGATGTTTTATCTTCAAGAATAATTCAGATAATGGATTACTTGAATATCATAAACATTTAGGGTTTAACAGATTTGTTACATATAGACGTTGTATCATGGATTGAAAAGACCATAGCCAGCGGGCAGCGGCGGGCGGAACGACCGAGGGGCGGCGCGGGCTGGGCGGCGGGTGCGGGGGTCCGTGCTTCCTCCTGGTGGAGGGCTGGGGTTCGCCGGAGACGCCGGGTTGCTCCGCGTTGCCAGGTTACCGAGCGCGTGCCCCGCGCCCGCTCTTCCGCCCGGGCCGCCCTCGGCGCTGCCTGAGCCGTGGTGCGGGCTGCGCGGGGCGTCGGTTCCGCGGAAGCCTGGGTAGGGCGCTGCGTGCGGGACTCTCGTCGCTCGTGGACGGGGCGCGAGCGCGCGGCGGACGTAGGGCGCCGACCTGGGGCTCCCCGGCGCTCCGGCTCCGCTCAGGGCGCCCGCTCAGGGGCCTCCGGCGCGAGGCCCCCTTTCTGGTCAAGATGGCGGCGCCCAGGCGGGCCGCGCCGAGGTGAGCTGGAGCTGGGCCCGGAGAGCGACGAGTCTGCCACGCCCAGGACTTGGACCCCGGGCTGGTCTCCAGTCTCCCGGGGAGCGGCGGGTGAGTGGACGCGGCCGCGCGTAGGTCCTTCTCGTGGGGTGGTCAGCTCTCCGTGCGTCCGCAGACTTCTTTCCTCTGATAGTCAGATCTGGGGTGGCCCAGGTTGGAGGCGAGGGTGCTTGATTGGGGAAACCTGAGGGGTTTAAGGACTCTGTTGGGATCGTTTCAGACCCCAGCAAGAAGCTGAGCAAGTTTCCTCCTGACTCTCTTCCCGGCTAAGTTTTCTCCCTTCTCTGAAGACGCTAGCTTTTCTGAATCACTTTGTTCCCCGGGGGGATACAGTTGGTGGTTCTGACCGTGGAACGTAGGACCCGGCGCGGGGAAGCCTGAGCTGGTTCTAGTTACTTTGTTTGCAAAGCACTTGTCTTGTCTTTGGAATCTTTGTGTATGTAACCAACGTTGGGAAGAGCCAGCGTTTTCTCCTCCAAAATACTGCGAGGGGTAACTTTATACGTAAGAAACAAGTGGGCGTTCACATCCATCTCTTTTCCAACCACTGAGCCTTGGTTGTGTTTCCTTTCTTTAAGTTTGTCTCGTTTTGAAGTGATAACAAAAACAAACAAAAAAGACCATAGCCAATTACACAAAGTATACTCTAGTCTCAGTCCTGCCATTAATTAGCTATGTTACCTTAAGTCGTTTAATTTTTCTAGGCCTCATTTTTCTCATGTGATGTTTTTTCTTTGAAAAAGTATAGTTTCTAGAAGTCTCTAATCTCTGTGTCATAGTTCAGCTTGGAGAAAACCTGTTCTTATCCAAACTCCATGACATTGTATTTCCAGCTCCAACTTTGGACTTTGAGTGAGTTGGGGGCAACTTTTTAAGGATATTTTCACACAGCTTTTTTAGTTAATATCAGTCTAGCTGACTTGTCATACTCAGACTTTCTCCCATATTCTTTTACCAGTGTGTTCCTTAGTCATATATATGAAGACTGTTGTGGGAAAAATGACCTCCTGGGTCAGCTTACTGCATGGTCATCGACACAGGGCAGGGAGTAAGATTCTGTGGATTTTACAGAAGCAGATACAGGTTTCATTATCCATGTCCTCTCCCCTTTCATCTTAACAAAAACAGCAGGCTTTTCTTGGAGAACTGCCAGATAATGCCATCCTGCCTCCTCACGGCCCCCCCCCCGCCCCCCCCCCCCCCGGGATGAGTCTCCAGGGACTGAACTCCAGTAAAGCAGGTGATTGGCTCATGGGTAGGCATCTGACCTCGGCTAAGTCTATCAGATTCCTCCCCAGGACTTTTCTCTCAGAGAAAAATGGAAGAATTGTCTTTTCTCTCTGGAATTTCTAAGCTGGGGAGATACGACTCTGGGACTCCCAGTTACCATCCAGCACAAGAAGAGACTTTCTGTAAAATAAAGTCTTGCAGAGGTAAGCAGGGCTGAGCGATGGAGAGAGAGCTGGAACCCTGCTGATACTCTGGAACTTCCAGATCCAACTGTATCTGAATATGGCTGCATCCCTGAATTTCTAGTACTTGTTTGTTGAGGTGGTTGTTGTTGTTTGGTTTTTGTTTTTAAATTTCCTTTGACTATTTTGAATTTGTTTTCAGCCATGTGCATTTGAAAGCATCATAGCTAAAAGAGCTAATTTCCTACATTAATGTCAGGTTTGCTGAGTGGCATTCCTTAAGTGAAAAATAATATCCGCTATTTTCTTTAAATAAAATCCTTCTAGCTCAGGTTTGAGATATTCAAAACTCTGCCTCCTACCCCCCTCTTTTCCAACATTTACTATATCACCTTGAAGCATTTGTGACCACATCTTTCCCATCTAGACGCAGGTGAGAGAGAGAGCAAAGACTTCTGATATAAACTGCAACCTATACGCCTCCTACCTGGAAGCTTTAGAACATACTTGATTCTTGTTATTAAAGCAAATCTTTTGTTGTTGTCTCCAGGGCACAGAAGCATTTTCATGGCATAATGGAGTACAAAGTACATTAAGCCTAACTCTACTTCTCACCCTCTTTTACTTTAAATAGGCAGAAAAGAACAATCTCAAACACATTTTCCCAACAAATAAAATACATATACGATTATGTTTAGAAGACGTTTATGCAACATATAGTTAGACTGATTAATTAATGGACCTTTCGCCAATTGGCACAGTAAATATGTATGTTCAATGTGCTTAATTAAAAAGAAGACAATAACATATTTTTACAGGTTGATTATCGGAGAAGAGTATTGTGCCAGCACACTTGATGCTACAGTATTTCATGTTTGACAGGTAATCTTCTTTCAATTATATTTACTGCTAAATGTTTCTTGGATCAAGCTATTAAATTATAAGGTCAAAAGTAAAATGGTATGAAATTACAATGATAAAGGGACACATATCCCACTTTATGAGAATAGAAGTTCTAATTTCTTTTCAATACTACTAGTAGTGACCACAGTACTAATTTGAGCCCTTACTATGAGCCACTGTGCCCATATACATTTAGTTCTTACAGTAGTTCTGCAAAGGGCATGTAATAATCCACACTGTAAAGCTGAAGAAAGTGCTTCTCATAGCTGAAAGTCACATAGCTGGTGAGTGGCAAAGTCTAGATTCAAACTTAGAGTCGTCTGACAATGCCCAGGTTGTTGACCACTATGTACACTGCTCAATTGTTGCACCAATAAAGAAGTGCTTGAAATAATTATAGATTTGCCTACCCTGAAACTGCAGTGATTTAAAGACATCAAAGTTGCCAGTTGCTTAACCACATCTACTTACAGTAAGAAATTACATTTTATTTCATTTCTAAAACAAGATTAATTCTGCAGGCCCATAGAAACTTGAGCACACAAATCCTACCTCCAAATGAAAGATGCTTGTTTTCCACTATTCAACAGATGGCCCTGTACAGAGGCAATAAACATATAGTAGAATTTTCATTCAAATAAATGAGAAGAGAGGTTTCTTCTTGTCCTGATTCAGTGCCCATCATTATGGATTATGATGGCTCGTCCCAAACTTTACTTCATTCACTCCACTCTTTCTACAAAACTCCAGTCATGGAATCCATCATTCAGATATATGTGCAAAGCGAAAGGACTGTATTAATACAGTTGCTGAAAGTCAAGTTGATAGAGCTCAGGAAGTACATCCTAATAAATGCAACATTAATGTTTGTGTGGGCCTTGGAGTGAGGGGTAGAAGAATTTTCAGTTTAATGGAATATTTTGCCTCTTGCTATGAAAGTGCGGCTGAATAGTCTTGTAATTGGTCATTTACAGAATCCTCCATCTCTGGGTTTCATGCTTTCTTTACTCTGCAGCTGTTGATTCCTTCTCTTGTTCTGGATGGAAGATAGCAACGAAGCCACTTCAAAGGGCTCAGCCTGCCTTTTTGTGTTATTGTTTAGATGAAGATATTTCCATTTATTAAAGCACACTATTTAAACATTTTTATCATGTTTCAAACTTGACTGTGTTCTGAAGGTATGAGCACAGGCAGACATAATGGGGGATGTTTTCCAGGAGAGAACATAGACCATACCCTTATCAAAGGAATCATCAGAATTTTCATGTATGGATTGAGAATCAAATTCTGGAGTTAGACCTGAATTTAAATTCATACTCACAACTTATTACCAGTCTCATCTTGATCAAACGGTTACCACACTTCTCATCAATTTCCTTATCTTTGAAAGCGGAATAAGAGAAGTATGCCTGGTGGAGTTACACATAAAGCTCATCTGATAGAATATTCATAAGGATTTTGCACAAAATATACATGGAAATATTTTAGCACCGAGTTCAGCATGCAATTCATCTTCAATACATTTAAGAGCTATTATTTTATTATTATTATGCTATCATTAAATATCACTATTACTTAAATGTCATTATTGCTTAAATTGCTGTAAAACTACCGCAATAACCCATGATGAATTCCCCTCTTCTGTTTCCTTTGTTTAAATGGAAAATATGTATATAAATCTAGACAGAGAACACTTTAGTGATCCTATTCAGTGGAGTGAGAATTTCCATGGCACTGATTAAAACAAATCCTGAATTGCATGGACTTAAGATAGCAGAGAGGGGCTTCCCTGGTGGCGCAGTGGTTGAGAGTTCGTGACCCGATCCGGGAAGATCCCACATGCTGCGGAGCGGCTGGGCCTGTGAGCCATGGCTGCTGAGCCTGCGCGTCCGGAGCCTGTGTGCCGCAACGGGAGAGGCTGCAACAGTGAGAGGCCCGCGTACCGCAAAGAAGAAAAAAACGATAGCAGAGAGGCTGAGAGATTTGAAGTTAGACATCCCCAAGTGTGAATTCTACTGTGACCCTCTTCTAGCTCTAGAACCTTGAGGAAGTTACTTAAACTTTCTGAGCTTTACTACTAGTTTCCTCATCTGTATCTTTTTCAGGACTATTTATCAAGGATCTTCCTGTTCTCTATGCTTGGACGTATCAATGAATAAATTAGACAAGAGCCTTTGCCTGCGTGCTCCTTCTTGTGTGCTTTCTCCCTCCTTACACTCTCGTGTGGAAACGGATGTTATAAATAAATTCTGTGCTTTGTCACAAGTTGATGGGCGCTACGGGATAAGGAAAAGGATGTGAAGCTCACTGAAGAGGCTTGGGTTGGGAGTGCTGGAGGAGTGTACAGGTAGGTTCTGATTTTAAATAGGGTAGTCAGGGTGGATTTTATAAGTTGACATTTGAGCAAAGACTTGAAGTGAGGGAGTTGTCAGAATGTATGATGGGGAGACCACTCCCTGGGAGCAAGAATAACCAGTCCCAAAACTCTAAGGCAGAAATATGCCGGGCAGCTTGGAGGAATATCAAGGAGGCCACCCTGGCTGACTTAGTCAGTGGGGAGGAAGAGACAGCAGGACGGCTGGAGGTCGGATATGTGATGGGATGGATTGGGTAAGTCCTGGGAGGCCATCACATGCATTGTGTCTTTTACTCTAAATGTAGGCAGCCAGGGGCAGGATTTTAGCCGAGGTGTGGCATGAACTGTCTCTTGTTTGAAAAGCATAACTCTATCTGTGGCCTTGAGGATGTGGGGAGAGAGTGGAGTCAGGGAGAATCTCGGGAGGCGACTACAGGATCCTCGAGGTCTATGTTGGTGGCCTGCACCAGGCTGCTAGCGGCTGGTAATTCTCAGAAGTGGCACATTGCGAAGGTTGTGACAGCATTTCGTGGTAGATTGAATGCAAGAATGGAAAGGAAGAGGGGGTCAAGGGTGAATTCGAGATTTAGGGCCTGGGGAACTGGAAAGGTGTGGTTACTGTCACCTAAGATGGAAAAAGTTTGGGGTAGAGCATGTTTGGGGCATTAAAGACCAGTTTTGGAGGTATAAGATTTGAGTTGTTTTCGTGACGTCCAAGTAGAGATGCTGAGTACACAGTTGGATACACAAGTCTGCAGTTCTGAAGAAAGGTCTAAACTAGAGATACACTTTAATACAATGGAGATATTAAGAATAATTACATGGAAGCGCTATTTTAAAGATAAAATGAAGTAATGCAATTAGCACTCTGTCTTCTCAAAACATTTAATAACTGTTAGCTAAAATAATTACCTGAAATGAAAAAATACCTATAGTTTGTTTTGTTGTTTGCAGTAAAAGTGAAGAAAATGTCACAATTATTTTAATAGTATTTGTGACACAGTAGTTTTAGTTAAGACACCATGACTACAAACATTTACAATAAACCTTTCAGTCTCCTACTTTTCACTCTGATAGGGTACTTGGAACCATATTTTGTAAGGTTTAAGTTAGTTGTCATAGGGTACCTCTTTAATTAGAAGTAATTCTGAACTGTCTAGTTCCATGCAGTTTTATATACATATATGTATAATTATTATTTTATGATTTATCAAACTCAGTTGAAAATTTGCATCACTGATATACATTAGAATTTAAGCATTTGCCCAGGTATTCAAGGAAAAAAATGTACTTGTCTTGTAATTTCCATAGGGGTACTTACTTTCACATCTCCCCTTCACTTTGCAATTGCAAACATGGCAGGGGAAATATTACCTTACTGGTCTTTGAGTTCCCCTTAGCTATCTGCAAGTCCTTAAACAGCCTTTGTGGCTTAACCAAAATTCTCTTCCATCTTCATTCCGCTAACAGATATTGGTCTAAGCATGTACTTATACTAAAAAATGCATGACCACGTTGTCTCTACACATCTATAATTTTATGTTAACACTATCATTATGTAAGCTATACTTTAATTGTAATTATAACAGATTTTATGTCAACACACATCCATTTCTAGTGTTCATCTGGTGTTCAAGGGGAGAGCAGCATGTCGTAAATTTTATCAAAATATAACATCTGAAGAATAGAACAGAGGGTAATCGTGTAATTCGGTATTCACTCTAGTTAAGTTCAGTGGAGTTGGCATAATAGAATTAAGATGAAAAAGAAAAGACATCGAGGTACCATGGCTCCCTCTCCTAACACACCCTTTTCGTATCCGAGAGCAGAGACTCAGCACCTTTCTGTACAGAAATGGAGACAGGAAGAGGCCAGAGGATGAATGACAGGCACGAATGAGGTGGAACTTTGAAGAGCAACATGGAAATGAAATACTCCTTTTGTATTTGGTAGGTGGGGAAAATGTACCAGCGTGTATGCCTACTGGGACCACGTTTTCCAAAACAGTTAAGCCCAGTGTCAACTATGCTGTCCCACCTTCCTCGTAAGTAGGAACATACTGTTACTTGAATCTTTGCTTCCTGTTTCTTGATACCTGGTTGAGAAGATTATCACAGGAACTGCATCTTGTTAGCAAATACACTGTTTTGAAATGATTGACACTCACTGAAGAGTGGCAACTCCAAGCTTGCTCTCTCTTGATCTTGGACTATTTAAGTCTGGAGTGCAGGAGTGGGTTATGGGGAAAGACCATTGGAATTCTTATGTCTTCAGCATGATGGTTATAGCATAATGGTTAGGAGTGTAGGTGCTGGTTCAAATCTCTGCTTTCCACTTGCTAACCATATGAGCTTGGGCAATTTACCTGATTACCTGAACCTCAATACTCCTGCCTATAAAATGATGTTAATAATATTTCATCCCCATAGACTTGTTTTCAATGTTAAAACGAAGTCACTTACACCAAGCACTTAATACAATGCCTAGAGCATAGTAAAGTCTACTATTATTACTATTACTACTACTATTATTATTATTACTATCACGATGCCAGGTGCTATTTTTCCTATGCCTTATTCCATTATCTTCTGCCCTGTCTCCCCATTTCTGTCTTGTTTCTGTACAAGGGTAGGTTTGTCACAGAGCATTTTCTTTCCCTAGTGTCTGACTCTTAGTCATCAAGGTGACTGGTCCACGACCCGGCGTTCATTGCTGCTCGTTGAAGCAACCCATTTTGAGAAGGGGAGTTGGATATTGATGCCAAGTTGGGTCAAGGAGAGAGAATTTTCTCTCTTCTGCACTCAGAGAGCTAAGTGAAATATTCAGGCCTCAGAAGGAGAATCAGGCAAAGGGCAACATGCATAATTTCATACCTTAGTGATTAAGAACAAGTCAGACAGGCTGGATTTGAACTCATTTCCGTCATGTACTGACAACGGGATCTTAGATGCTTTTGTAACCCGTCTGAGGCTCAGTCAACATCTGAAAGAGACGAATAACATTATCAGGACCTAGCGTATAGCCTCGTTGTAATAAGTGAGTAAATCCTTTTAAAACGTTCAGCACGTTGTTTGGCATATAAACACTTAATAAAATTTAGCTTCTTTGACTACTACCACTGCTAATATTATTAAGTAGCTGAGCAGATCCGAGGCCCATTTTTTTCTTAGATTGCACATAATCATTTGGACAACCAGCTCACATTGATCAACCGTTGCTTATATATAAACCCCCATGAACCCAAAGGTGCTTTAACTCTCTCCCAGTCAGAGCCTGTTCTGGGGGCAGAAGCAACACCGGCACTACCCCCGTCATCTTTGCCTTTATTGTCACTACACTCTCCTGCCGTACTGAGCACTTTCTGTTTGCCAGGCACCAAATTTAGCCCTGCGTATGCACTATAGCATATAGCTCTCACACTCAGGTGGGAGACATTATCATCATCCCCAACTTTCAGATAAAGACGCCGAGGTGCTGGAAAGGTAAGAAACTTGACCCACAGCAAGAGATGGAGCCGGAGTATTCAAACCCTTCTCTCTGACCTCAAGAACCCTTAAATATTAGCATACTACTACATCCTGGTAAGAAAATCTGCTTCCAGCCACTCTGGTGAGAGTAGAAGTGATTCTCAGTCCCCACATTCCTCTATTGCCCATGCCACCCTAGCCTCAGGACTAGGGGGGAAAGGAAGTGATCTCTTCAAAGAGCAGCCAAAGGGAACCTACTCCCTTCTGCCTTTTCGTAATCAACTAACCAATATTTTATTTCCTTCTTAAGAGTCCGCACATGTTCCTTTTGGTACTTAGCTTGGCCTTTTAGAATTCTGACATTCTGTACGTGACTCATCCACTGTATTTCATGTTAATTTATTGAGGTCAAGTATAGGGTCTTACTCATCCTGAAGTCCAGTTATCCCCTGTCACATCTAACTCTGTTCTTTTCTTCTTGTAGGACATCTGCAGATATTTATTTGAATTTTGTTGAATTGTTCTCATCAATAGTACATTAAAAGTTATACAGAAAGTGCTTTCTTATAAGGAAAACCATCTAAATAGATTTCTAGCTCTTTACTTTTTATAGCACTATTGTACAGATTATAGATCTCCAGGTAATATTTTTTAGATTGAGTTCTTCATATCATCTTATTTTTACATATAATGATAAATCTGAATTTTCTCTATCAAACCTCCGAGACTTCACTGGCTTGTAACTTAGCTTGTTGATTATGTGTTGTTGACTTTTCCATTTACAATGATATTTGATACTGGTAAGGATGGGGCTGGGTGGGAAGGTACATCTTAGGGCCATAAATTGGTTTTGTAGAGAACTAACATAAAGATCTAAAGTCTCATCATATTTCTGCAGAACTCATGAATCATTTTATTATAATTCCATTCATTCAGGGAGTATAAAACCATTTTCAAATTGTTATTCCTAATTTGTTCATCTTCTCTTCCTTAGTCGTAGTGAGAAGAGAGCAGGCTGAATGGAAGAAAGTCATTATGACCACTGGGGCCACTAGGGTAGGCATCAGTCCCAGAGTTTTGTTTTCATCTCTCCGCTATTAATATTGGCTAATGTCTTGAGTGCTTACTTGGTGCAAATTACTTAGCCGACCATGGCAAATGGATTGTGTCATTTCATCCCCTGATAGTCATACAATTAATGTATGTATTATTATGATATCCCATAATGCATACATGGAACAGAGCCTCAGAAGTAGTTATTTGCTCACGAAAATATGGTAGATGTGGAATTTGGACTCAGGTCTGATAGACTCCTAAGTCACTCCTAGTGATTTTTATCACTAAATTAAAGTTGTATACCTCTGGAGAGTAGATAGTTTCTAAAATCTCCTCAGCTCTAACGTTTTATAATTAAATTTTTGTCTGATGGCAAGCTTAACAGTTAAGATGGGTAGGAAGGAATGCCAGCCTGTTGAATGGAATTTCCCTGAAATAAGCCTGTTTTATGACACCAGTTCACTCATTCATTCACTCAGCATGTATTGAATGTTTGCTCTGTGCAAAGGCATTTTAGGCATCACAGTGGAGTGAGCGCCCCTTCCATAGACTCTCCTGCAGCACTCAGAGAAGTCTTGGACTGGTTTGCCTGTTATGGAACGGGGCTTGGTGATAGAAGCCTGGTTTGTCCTCCACTGATAAAACTAAGACATACTCATATGAGTTTATAGGCATCTTGAAGCCGTGGGATAGTAACACACATGAATCTTACCATTTTTGCCTGGGATTAATGATATAAAGGCTTTGGATTTGGGTATGGAAAATGGGTGCAATTATGGGTGTGTTGGTTCTACATATATATGGACATCACGTGTCATCAGCCTGCAGCTACCTGCCGTTCCTCACTACTCCTTCTTTTCACAAACCAAACAAGTACCATCTTATCTCTCCTGTGGATAAGCTCTTGACAGTGGCACTAGGGCCTCCCTCAATAAGTACATCATTGGCTAAACCAGTGGTTTCTCAGATATGCTCATTGAACAACCCTTAAGGTGGATTGACATTCCACTGCCTAGAATAGAATACGGTTATCTTTAGAAATCGGGGGGAAAAAATAGGCCACCAGCTGTACTTTCTTTAATTTAAATTGTTTATATATATATATATATATATATATATATATATGAACAGTTGTTATATATGTGTATGTATACTCGTTCATGTATATGAATGATTTAAAATTGAAGAGATATATATATATATACACACACATATATATGTATGTATATTTAAATTTTGGCTTCTGTTAGCAAGTAGTAAATTAAATTATTAGCAGATCCATACTGCAGGGAAATAACCAATCAGATTTCATTCAGTAGCTTGCTTTTTTGTAGATTTATGGTTGTGATTTTATATCTGCAGGTATGTTTGCTGAAGAAAATATTTCTACCACTTTACACAAAATTAAATTCATTTAATACCAATGCGGCATGTCTCAAATGTCTTAATACAGTTTTAATCTTTAATCGCATCAGAAGTATGAAATTAGAAACATACCCCAAAATCATTTGAAGATATAATTACTTTCGTTTCCCTTATACTTTTGAGACTTTTGAAAAATAAGTATTTAGTTGTACTTATCTGTTTCTGTCTCTCTAAGGATAGCAAACACTGAAACACAATTCTTTTTAAAAGTCAATATTAAAAATATATTGTCCAAGATGATCAAAACTAAGGAAGTGGCAAAGAAATTCAAAAATTTAAACTTTCAAAGGGTGCTTTTTTTGTGAATGTGTAGTACTTGTTCTTCTGAAGGAATTAATCTTCTTAAAAATTTAATTAACCTATTTTTTATTGAAGTATGCTTGGTTTACAGCGTTGTGTTAATTACTGCTGTACAACAAAGTGACTCTGTTCTACATATGTATATACATTGTTTTTCATATTCTTTTCCATTATGGTTTATCACAGGATATTGAATATAGTTCCCTGTGCTATATAGTAGGACCTTGTTGTTTAGCCAATCTATATATACCAGTTTGCATCTGCTAATCCCAAACTCCCAGTTCATCCCTCTCCCACCTGCTTCCCCCTTGGCAGCCACCAGTCTATTCTCTATGTCTCTGATTCTGTTTCTGTTTCATAGATATGTTCATTTGTGTCATATTTTAGATTCCACATATAAGTGGTATCATGGTATTTGTCTTTCTCTTTCTGGCTTACTTTGCTTAGTATGATAATCTCTAGTTGCATCCATGTTGCTGCTGCAAATGGCATTATTTCATTCTTTTTTTTATGGCTGAGTAGTATTTCATTGTATATATGTACCACATCGTCTTTATCCATTCATCTGTTGATGGACATTTAGGTTGTTTCCATGTCTTGGCTATTGTGAATATTGCTGCTGTGAAGATCAGGGTGAATGTGTGTTTTTGAATTATAGTTTGGTCTGGATATACGCCCAGGAGTGGGATTGCTGGATCATATGGTAGGTCTATTTTTAGTTTTCTGAGGAACCTCCACACTGTTTTCCACAGTGGCTGCACCAACTTACATTCCCACCAACAGTGTTGTAGGAGGGTTCCCTTTTCTCCACACCCTCTCCGGCATATGTTATTTGTAGACTTTTTAATGATGGCCATTCTGACTGGTGTGAGGTGGTACCTCATGGTAGTTTTGATTTGCATTTCTTTAGTAATTGGCAGTGTTGACCATCTTTTCATGTGCCTATTGGCCATCTGTATTTCTTCTTTGGAGAAATGTCTCTTTAAGTCTTCTGCCTATTTTTTTGATTGGGTTGTTTGCTTTTATTGTCATCAAGTTGTATGAGCTGTTTGTATATTTTGGATATTAAGCCCTTGCTGGTCGCATCATTTGCAAATATTTTCTCCCATTCTGTAGGTTGTCTTTTCATTTTGTTTATGGTTTCCTTTGCTGTGCAAAAGCTTGTAAGTTTGATTCAGTCCCCTTTGTTTATTTTCATTTTTATTTCTATTGTCTTGGGAGACTGACCTAAGAAAACATTGGTATGATTTATGTCAGAGAATATTTTGCCTGTGTTCTCTTCTAGAAGTTTTATGGTGTCATGTCTTATGTTTAAGTCTTTAAGACGTTTTGAGTTTATTTTCGTGTATGGTGAAAGGATGTGTTCTAACTTCACTGGTTTATATAAGGCTATCCAACTTTACCAACACCACTTGCGGAAGAGCCTGTCTCTTTCCCATTATATATTCTTGCCTCCTTTGTCAAAGATTAGTTGTCAAAGATTAACTGAGGTGTGTGGGTTTATTCCTGGGCTCTGTATTCTGTTCCATTGATCCATCTTTCTGTTTTTGTGCCAATACCATGCTGTTTTGATTACCGTGACTTTGGAGTACTGTCTGAGTCTGGGGTGGCTATGCCTCCAACGTTGTTCTTTTTCTTCAGGATTGCTTTGGCAATTCTGGGTCTTTTATGGTTCTGTATGAATTTTAGGATTATTTGTTCTAATTGCGTGAAAAATGTCATGGATGATTTGATAGGGATCGCATTAAATCTGTAGATTGCTTTGGGTGGTATGAGCATTTTAACAATACTAATTCCTCCAACCCAAGAACATGAGATGTCTTTCCATTTCTTTGAATCATCTTCACTTTCCTTTATTAATGTCTTACAGTTCTCAGCGTATAAGTCTTTTGCCTTCTTGGTGAGGTTTATTCCTAAGTATTTTATTTTTGGGGTTGTGATTTTAAAAGGCATTGTTTTTTTTACATTCCCTTTCCGATATTTCATTGTTGGTATAAAGAAATGCAACCAATTTCTGTATGTTAATCTTGTATTCTGCTACCTTGCTGAATTCGTTTATCAGTTGTAGTAGTTTTCATGTAGAGTCTTTAGGGTTTTCTATATATAGTATCGTATCATCTGCATCTAATGACAATTTTACCTCTTCCTGAAGGAATTAATCTTGAAGTTCTACTAAGACTTTTGGGATACCTGTTTTAATGAGCCACTACTTCCTGCCTGAGATTGCACTATGCACCAGAGATTCTAGAATTAGCATAATAAAACTAATAATGCAAACAACAGCAACAAATCTTCACAAACCTTCCTTGCAAGGAAGTAAAGTCCACTGGAAAAACAGACAAGTGAAACACACATTCAAAATGGCAGTGATTCTCAAACATTTATGTGCTGAAAAATCATGACAAGCCTGATAACCAGGGCAATTACTAGAGCCCTTCTCCAGCTGGTCCGGTGTAAGGTCCTGTAACTCTATTTTGGGTGAATGCCTCCAGGAGAGTCTGAGACAGATGTTCTCAGTTGTCGTCGACCTTTAGTGTGCATCAGATTTGCCTGAGAATATTGTTAAAACACAGATTGCTGGGCTCCAGTGCCAGAGTTCCAACCAGTTCCCAGGTGTGGCTGATATTGCTGGCCCAGGGACCACATTTTGAGAACCACCTTTCAAAACTCTGCAGTATGCGGTTGTGTGTGTTGTGAATGAGACGGGCCCAGAGAACCAAAGGAGGGCAAAGGGACTCTGCCCTAAATTAGTCAAAGGTAACAATAGCAGCTAGAATTGATTGACCCAAGAAAAAATTATAAGAACTTTACCTGCATTTGCTCATTTAATCCTTTCAGTAAGGTACATAGGTGCTACTTAGTGTTCCTCTTTTACAGGGGTGTCCAGAGAAGGTAACTACTTTGCCCACATCCTAAACTGGTAAGTAACAGATTAAGAATTCAAGTCTAGGAAGTCTGATTCCAGAGCCCACACCTCTACCCTTTCTGCCTGTAGAGAGGAGTAAAGGGTTGTCAGTGAAGCCTTCCTGGGGGCCCTGGCCTCTGAGTGTAGATAGAAGGATGAGTGGACATAAAGATCATTATTTGTGTGTGGTGGGGGTAGGGGAGGAAGTATGAGGGCTTCCAGAAGAGCCCGCCCTCCCCATGCATCTGCTATAAGCAAGTCTGATGATCAGGAGTCCGGAACATGAGTATGACTATGGGATACTGAGAAGGGTTCTAGAACCCTGAGGTTAGAGTTCTGGATCAGTTAGTAGGTAACAGAAAGTGAATGAGTGATTTACCTTACTTTCCACGGGTAGCAGGAAGTTTGGAGATAGACCCTCTAGCGTTAGTCCAGCTGCTGAAGGGCATCACCAGGGGACTGGGTTGCTTCGCTCTTCCAGCTTCCACATCTCTAGCATGTCCACATAGCTTCAAAGTGACCCCAGAATCTCCAATAGTGTTCCAACAATTTGGGCAGGAAGAAAGAAAAGGAAAAAAAAAAAGAAATTAAGTAAGAAGAAAAAGGCAGTGTCTAACTCAGAGAGCAAATATTTTACCACAGATGGTCAACAGACTTGCACTTAGATCTCATCAGCTCGGATTTTAAACTGGCCACCTTAGCCGTAAGGATAATGGGGTCTCCTAAACCAGGGCTCTGATAGTAAGGAATAAGGAGAGAGTGGTACTGCTTAGCAGTGCCTGCTGTCCCAAACAAATATTATCCCCAAACTATTTTTTTTTATCCTATATTTTACTTTAAAGAATGGAGGTGAAACATTATGTATCTGTAAATAGCCTTTTAGAAAGGGTACAATTATATAGTTATACAACCCCCTGGAGGGCTCCTTTCTTCTAAAATCTCTTTAAAAACTGTTCAAGGTTAAGGACATTTTTATCTTAATTTAGTAACTTGCAGTCGATTATCTTGGAATGACATCCTCTCTCTGCAGATGTTCTGTCAGGCTTTAGAAAATTCTAGAAGTGGACAGAGAAGTGTTATGGTACATGTATTTGCAATATGCACGTCTTTGAAATGAAATCCATTTAGGGACCAAAAGGCATTTCATGTCTTTGCTATACATTTTCACATATTTGCCTTTCCAGAATTCCTTTGAGCAAATCTGTCAGATGTAACCCATCCGTTTCTCCCATCTGAATTCTTTATTACTAAACATTCTTCAGTATGCTCTCACTCCCCTCGGTGAAAGGCGTTTCTCTGGGTCCTCACCCTTCTCATCTCATATGTGAATGCGTATCTTAAACTGAAGCAACAGTCTGCTATGACTTCTCCATAGCTTGAAGAACCCGTCTTTGTGGGGAAAAAAGTAGACTTACTAACTTAAAAGGTAAAATGCGCGCAATGTTTCTGAGAATTAAAAACTAAGATAAAAACATAAGCAATGGAAAAAACTTACAGTGGATCCTTTGCAAAGACTTTATTTTACAGAGAAGGCAACTGAGGTTTAAAGAAAAAATGCGTTAGTTAAACACTAAATAATAAACCTTAAACCTCAGTGGAGCAACACATGGGCAGTTCATTTCTCACTCACTCAGGAGTGTAGTATGGACTTTGGTGGTCTGAGGGTCAGTTTTCTGCTCAGTTATTCAGGGACCCACCACCTTCATCAAGTGGCTCTACGTTTGTCCTAAAAAGGAAAGGAGAGAGGAAGCTGCGAGCTACAATTATCAACTCGTTATCCTTCAGACATAAACTCTTCAGGTCACCTCTGGTCACATTCTTTGGGATAGAACCATACCCAGATGCGAGCGGAGATGGAGAATGTTGCTCCTATCTTGGTCCTAGTGATGCCTCTACAGGCTGGAGGAGCTAATTAAAGTGTAGTCAACAGCTCGTTGTTTCTGCCACAATGAGTGATTAGCCTAAGACTGTGGATTAATTATGTGTGTGTGTCACATATACATATAATACACACAAACATATATATGTGTGTGTATATATACATTTTTTAGCATGAGTTGACACATGGGGCTTCTGCCGTATCAAAAGAGTACAAACTGCCTCTTGTTGCTTTTTCTTAATTGAAGTTGACTACTACTATCTATTTCCCTTCATTTTGCTACCTCCCCCCCGCCTTTCAGTATTATATGAAAATTCTGAAAGAAAGAATTTCAAAGTTTCCAGTGCTTTTAAAGGTAATAGAATACTCAGACCTTAACAATTTTCCTGTGTGAAACTTTTGCCAGACTAAAATAGTTAACTTATGAAAAGTAAATTTAGATTGATACAAAAGGGAAAATAAGCTGATTTTTTTTTTACACAAATGCCCTGAGCCAGGGTGGAAAATAAATGGAAAACTGGAGGAATTTAGATCCTTTTGTTGTAAATTTAAATATTTTTAATTGTAAAAATAATACAGGCTCATTGCAGAAACTCCAAAATTGAAAGGACTTAAAGAAAAAAGGAAAAATAACTCAAAATCCCATTTCTGATAAATCATCTCTGTAACATTTTTGAGGGTATCTTTGGAAACTTTTTTGTGACGGGGTGCATATAAATACAATGCAAGTATAAAATACCTTTAATTATTATATCAAACTACAAAACAGTTCTATAACATTTTTATTTAGTAATATAAGTATGATTACTCATCCCCTAATAAAAATCTGCAGCATCATTTTTAATGGTTGAACAGCATTCTATTATTTATTTAACCAGTCCCTACTGTTCAACATTTAGATTATTCCTGTTTTGCTTTGCTAAACAATGAGACAAGCATCCTTGTTCATATGTCTTTGAGCATTTGTTTATTTCCTTAAAATGGACTTCTAGAACTTGAATGGCTGGTTGTCAGTTCTGGTACATACTGACATATTGTCTTCCAGAAGGGTTACCGTGCTTTTTATTTCTACCAAGAATTTAACATCCAGTGTGGTTTCTTACACACACTCATCAGTACCAGTATTATCAATATCAATACCAGTATTATCAAGTTTTTTAAAACTTTGTCATTCTAGTCAGTAAAATATGACACCTGAATTATTTTATTTGTATTTCTTTGATTAGTAATAGCAAGGTTGAACATATTTTCATATCTTTATTGGCTGTTAATACTTTTTAGTTTGTGACTTTATGACATCCATTTTTCATCGATGTATAACAACCTTTTATATATCAATGTGTTTATTTTGTTTGTTGTAAATGCAATTTTTTTCTCTTCATTTATTAATTTTTATTTTGCGTGTGTTGAACTTCTTTAATACTGTCAAGTCTATTCAAAAACCCTTTAATGAACACAACAAATGTGGAAAATCAGTCATTCTCCTGCATTTTGTGATCAATTTATTTCCTTTTGGGCAGTATGGAAATGTAAGTTCTTATTTCATCTTATGGTTGGAAAGAATCTATTCCCTCGGAAAGGGATTATAGTCTCCATGATGCAGTAATGGGAGATTTTATAGGGTAGGCAGGGTCTACAGAAGAAAAAACCCTAAATCACACTCCATTGGTGGTTGCCTTATTTATAAAAATGGCATTTGAGGTTGTGTGACTGCCATCAGGTAAGCAAAATTAATTTTTAGCATGAAGTACTCCTATCAGCAAGAACAGCCTAGGATAGGCTAGCAGTAAGAAGTGAGGGGTTATGGGATTGGGGCATAGCCTCTGTTTCCTCCAATGCAGCTGGAAATTTAAACTCTGGGGCTCCTGCTTGATCCAATCAGCCCAGCTAGTATGTGTTGCCAGGTAGGGTGAGTAGACTCAGAAGTACAAGAGCTCATCCTTGGTCCCCTCTGGAAATGAGCAGAGAATACTGTGTCAAGCAGAGGTGATCAGTCCATGGTCTGGAGACTTGGATCTCCTCACATAGTCCTTAAAGTCAGGGTGAGACAAAATGCCAATACAAATCATATTGATGACAGTATCAATGAGTTGACATTGAGTCCTTTGACCCAACGTGTGTCTGCAGTGTGCCATCCATTAGTAAATGGGCAAAGCCATTTGACAGATCTATCTGATACAATGAATGAATCTGACACTCATATTTTGAAAAACTGAAACTGTATCCATTTGTCAAGAACAGTGGCTACTTGTTCTGCTTTATTCCCCCTGGTAGAACTAGGTGACATTGCAGGCAGTAAGATGTTCCGGCATTTCACCCTGGAGTAGCCCCAAAACTGAAGAAGCTGTCTTATCAGTAGTTAGCTCCTTGTCACCAAGAATATTAAAGTAGATTTGTATGATTAGCAAATTAAAGAGACTGTAGTGCCTACCACTACTGTATTCACTAAGGCACCCAAGTTATTCTAAAGAAATCCTAATAATACATTAGGACCGTTTTGAATATTTTTATTTGATTAGCTGTAATCTTCTAGTTATAACATCCATCACCATTTTGACCACTGAAACTTGGCCTTCTTTTCTTACAGCCTAGCCCTGTGGTCTTGGGCTAATCACTAACCCGCTTAGATACAATTTTCTTCTCTATGAAATAGAAACAATATTATATGCTTTGAAGGACTGCAGGAAGGTGAGCTGTAATGTTTATCAAGTGCCTAGTAAGTAGCCTGGCCCATAATAAATACTTGGCTAATTGTAGATGTTAGTTTCATTTTTAGTTTCATTTCCAAACATTGCTCTTTACTTTTGGAACTCTAAAATTTGTTTTGAGAGTGGAGGACTTGTTGTTTGGATTCCTCCAACACTCTCTGTATATTCTGTACTTCTATCCCTACATCATTTATATTAATGGAATAAATGATCTTTGGTCTGGTGATTCCAAGGTGACGAGGAGCTAAGTGGAGGTTCAGTATACACCTGGAAGTATGGATTTTCATGCCCAGTGCAAATGTGGGAAAGGCATTATTCCCACATTATAAAGGGGGTAAAGACCTCCAACTTGAGGAGACTCTGGGTTGAGAGATGAGAGATTTACAGGTACTGTGTTTATCCTACAGGGTACCACAGGGGCTTTTATGTTCTGTAGCAAGAATTTGCACCTTATACCCTTGTAGTTAGAAGCAAAGCATACCACATAACTAATATCTAGTAAGCGTTAGAGTTAGAATAAATACCATTTATTTAACGTTTCCTTTGTGTTAAGCATTTTACAGTTACAACATATGGATGGATACTATATTGTAATGGTTAAAAGTGTAGTTTTTTGAGCTGGATAATCCTGGATTGGAGTCTCATCTTTATTACCTCTTTTTTTTTCTGTTTTATTGAGGTATAATTGACAAAATTGTAAGATAGTCAAAGAGTATATCATGATGATTTGATACACATATCTGTTGTAAAAGGATCCTTCCCATCACGTTAATTAATACATCTAACAGCTCATGACACCTTTTTCCTTTTTTTCTTTTTTTGGTGAGAACACTTAAGTTCTATTCTCTCAGAAAATGTTAGTTACACAATACAGTATTATTGACTGTAGTAACTATGTTATACAGTAGATCCTCAGACCTTATTCATCCTGCAGCTGAAAGTTTGTACCCTTTTACCAGTCTTCCCCTCTTTTCCCCACCCACGCCCCAGCCCCTGGCAACCAGTTTTCTACTCTGTTTCTATGAGTGTGGCTTTTTTTCTTTTTAGATTCCATATATAAATGATATCATTCGTATTTATCCTGTCTGGCTTATTTCGTCAGCATAATGTACTCCTGTTTCATCTATATTGTCACAAATGAAAGGATTTCCTTCATTTTTTTAAGGCTGAATAATATTCCATTACCTCTTAAATGAGTGACTTTTGGTACATTGTTTACACTTTCTAAGCCTCAGGGTTTCTTTTCTTCTGTAAAAAAAAAAAAAAAAATATATATATATATATATATATATATATATACTAACAGGTTACTTTCTGATATGTGGAATGTTTGTTGAATCAACAAATAATTAGTTGAGATCATAAATGTGACACTTAGCACTGTATTAACATTTATTAATACTCTCCCTGTTAATTTCTACAATAAATTGTATAATAAGTAACAATAATAATAGTACTACTAGTAGTTTTAGAAAATGCATAGGATGTGCCAGGCATCATATACTGTACTACCCTCCTTCATGTGTACCACAAGTTACATGTGGATATCATCTTCCACGTTGTTTCCTTTAAAGAAAATTGAAGCTCGGCAAGATTAAGTAGCTTGCTCCAGATGTGAACTCAGGTCTGAATCACTCCACATATAGGTTCTTAATGACTCCATGTCTTTAATTCCACATCTGCATTTGTTTGTTGTTGTTGTTTTTAACTTTCCAAGCATCTGATCTGAAATTCCTTTCTCTTTGGGGAATTTTCCACTTTGTGGGTCTTGGTGAGAAACAGAGCCTTCCTCTCGTTATACAAGCTGAACATGTCAGATACACTGTTTACTCACATGCTCAGTCTCCCTTACAGATGGAAAACAGTCGGGCAACCTCAAGTTGGCCAACTGCACCCCTCTCTTGGATTTTGAATTACAAATAAATGATGTAAAGAAGCAAGACCAGCAGTGCTGGGTCAACCTCCTGTTTCCTGTTCCTGCTTGGTAGCAAGGCCAGCTAGGACTTATAACATCACTTTGGGCTGATCCTATAATTGCAATAGCATAGCCTTGGCTTTTGGTTGTTTAGTCTGCTTCTAGTTACTGAGACCTAACCATAAACTTCCAAAAGTTTCCTTTTCTGCTCAAATTAGCCATATCTGGTTCCTGATGATTACAAATAAGACCTTTCCTGATATACAATGGTGACCTACTTATCCAGGCAGATGTAACATCGTCCTGGCAGGGACAGAGGGCAGGCAAGGTCCTTGAACAGGTGAACAAGAAGAAAAAGACCTAAGAAGGAAGAATTGAAGCCAGTTCTGCTTGTGTTATAATTCTACCCTCAGCTGCCTCTGTTTCACAGACCACATGCTAAGGACCATGTCCCTTCGCCTGTAACAGACGAGCAAAGTAGACCCAGGCCTTCCGACCCAGAGACCAGCTGAGCTGTACCGTGGACAATCTAGGATGTGAAAGACTTCACTCAATGTCTTTGTCACTTGACACATTGTTCCTCTCTTTGGGAAGTAGCTTCTTTGTGTGACAAGAATATGCTAAACCAACACTTAAGTGGACAGAGGTGAAAGATGCCAAAATTAGCTACAGAAAAAAAGGCGTAAAGACATGTATTTTCTGTTATTTGAAGGTGTTAAGACCCCACATAGAATATGAGTCCTTTAAAGGAAAGTTGTGAATGGCCCAGGGAATGTTGAATTTCCATGTGGCAATATGTTCTTGATCGGTCGTGATGATGATGATGGTAGCATCAGTAGCATTTATCAGTGTTTCCTGGTTGAGAGGCACTTTATCCTAATGACCTTTTATCCCCATGACGACCCTGTGAAGTAGGAAATACTGTTGCAGCATCTTCAGGGTTTTTCTTTTTCTTTTTTTTTTTCATCAGGAATTTACCCTAGATCACAGTTGGGTGGTAGAACGACCAGAACTGGACACTAGCCTTTCCTGAATTCCCAGAGTGTGACCTTAGCAGTTGTATTGCCTGATGCAGAGCCATGTAAATGTTGCCAAAGCAATGAAACCTGTACCTATTTCTAACAGATTCTAACTCAGAAGCTCTGGGGTTAAGTGCAGAGCAGTTGAGTGTGATTGTCTTTACAGACAGTAGATAACTTAAGAGAAGTTGTTTAAAAGTATATTTGCATATTGCACTACACTGTCATATCTGTGACTGGTTAGCTATTGAGTAACTAACACAAATCCCAATCCCATCTCTAATCTCATTCATCTCTTGTATGATATTTGACCTAATTGAGGCAGTTTTTTTTTTTTTGTTCTTTCCCACAAACACACATCGAACATCCAAAACATGCTTACCATTTGTGAGCATATCCTCTTAGTTATTTAGGAGTTGAGTAAGAGTGAGAGAGAAGGGCTTCCCTGGTGGCGCAGTGGTTGAGTGTTCTGCCTGCCGATGCAGGGGACGCGGGTTCGTGCCCCGTTCCGGGAAGATCCCACATGCCGCGGAGCGGCTGGGCCCGTGAGCCGTGGCCACTGAGCTTGCGCGTCCGGAGCCTGTGCTCCGCAACGGGAGAGGCCACAACAGTGAGAGGCCCGCGGACCACAAAAAAAAAAAAAAAAAAAAAAAAAAGAGTGAGAGAGAAAAAGACACATAAATATGAAATACGGTCATCATTTTTTTAATATCCTTTATGTTGTTAATCCCTCTTAGCATTTACTGCCATTCACTCATTTGTATTATTTGGGGTATAGCAGTTTATTCACACAGCATTTTTACATATGGCTTATCATTTGTATTCTATTTGAATAACACTAATAATTATAGACTATTGACAAACTCATCAGACCCTACATATTCATTTCAAAATCATGAAAATAAGGTGGAAAATGAGGTGTAAAGTGGAAAATCTATGTGTATGTTTTCATTGGTGGAATGAGGAGCTACCTGAATATCACTCCTTTAGCTTTTCCTTCAAATGGTGCACTTTTTCCTCCATGCATAGGAGTCCCTTCCATTAGGTAAACAGTAGTCTTGAGGGCAAACCTCAGAAGTAGAAATAGGAGAACTTTTCAGTTATGGTAAAATCAAACATATTTTTCTTCAGTAGTGAAACAAAAATTCTTCATGAGAAGTTCAACCACCGTGAGTTCCATGGTGAAAAACTTTCCACTTATAGATGCAACTTCCCCCAGAATTCTGAGAAATGTCGGTAGTAGAGAGGGGTGTTGCATACACCTGTTTCATTTCCCTCTGACTTTTCCTTCTCCTTTCTCTATTGACATTAAAATCTATAGTGAAAGCACATAGTAAGCAGTCTAGGACAATTGATAAGACATTTGATCTAAATCTCCAAAGTCTATTTTAGATGGGGATGCTATGAGAGTCACAGGAGGGGAAAAAATCTAGAATTATTCTTATGTGATCAAATGTACTAAAATAACAAAAGCAAATCTTATTTCTAGCGAATAAAATCACATTCCTTATATGATGTCATATTATGGCAGAAAAGAAATATATGCGTCTGTTTTCTTCTATATTAAAACTGCTAAGGAGTGGGGACCAATGAACTAAATCAATTGTTTTGGGTTCAAGTTGTAGTTTTTAGTAGCCATCCTTCTTAGCAAGTTTTCAGAAGCAAATGTAGTTCATTTACTATCACCACTAAATGTGCAATTGTGTAGATTTGTGGAAAAAAGTATTATCAAATATATATATACTTCAAAATGATTTGTGTAAATTTATCTATTCATATTATTATTCTCCCCAAGTAAATCAAAATCTACTATATACTGTGTTTTTCTTCTATAGCTTAAAAGGGGAATGTATGTTGAAACTTATTCAAATATTTATTAGGTGTCTACTAAGTGCCAGGCACTCTACTAGGCAGTAGAGATGTTGTATTAGAGGTGGAAAATGTCCTTGACTTCCAGAACTGATACTCTTGTAAGAGAAATACTGGGTCAAACAGTTTCTTTGCTACAGAGCTTTTTACGAGTCTTGTGAATTATGAGTCTCTGATAAGGAGATGTAGTGGACAACAGATCCCAAATTTATTTGAAATCTTTTCCTTCATGGACTGTCTCATAGGATTTATGATCCACTGAACACACCTTGAGAGACACTAGTATTCTGCAGTGGTTAGTTAATTGTTTTCTATTAAACAACTATATACCGAATCCATGATATTATTATCTGGATTTTTTTGGAGGATACAATGATGTACATGGCCACTGTGATGATAAGGGCGTCCAGTTTAGTTAAGAAGAGAGACCACAGGAGCTGTAACTTAATGTAACAAAGAAATACACACACATATACATATATTTGTATGTAAATTACTATTTATATAGTATACACTGTCTTCTGAAGAAGACAGAGTTGTTTGTAACTTGGGATCTCACAGGAGGTTTCACAGAGAAGGTAGACCCTGAGCTGGGCAGAATTTCAGTAAGTTAATTTGGTTCTGACCGTACGATAAAATCAGGTATCTATCTGCACTGGTCAATCTGACCTTGATGGAACAGCATTCCATTTGCAGGGAATAGTGTGATCAAACATGCAGTGGTGGAGATTGCCAGATTGTAATATTCCAGTACCTGGAAAGTGTTGGAACATCTGCTTTCTCCACGGTCTAGAAAAGTGAATCTCGAGTGAAATGCAAGTATAATGGAGGCCAGTGCTCTTTGCTTTGTACACTGCTTTGATTCTACAACATGCAACAATGTAGTGATCTGTTTCAGATTGTCATTATTCGAGAGGGTTCTTAGTAACAGGAGTGGAAAAGGAAGACCTCTCTTCCTGTGTTTCTGCCCTATGCTCTTAAGCCCGAAAAGGTACCAACATCACTGACCTGACCTTGTCTCAGGTATCTATCAGGATCTACTAGAATCATTCTAGTGAAAGGTAACTACACGTCCAAAGGACTTAAAAGATACACTATAACCTTTGTATACTTTATATACCTGGTGAAACAAAAATGTCACCTGAGTGGTCCCCTTCCCTAGAAATACCAGTATGTTTTTCCAGTGCATGGCAGAACTTTGCAGGTAAAACTGGGATAAAGGTGAAGAACAGTCTTAAAATTCTAGTCCTTGACCAGCACCCTAACACACAACAGGTTTTCAATAATCTTAGCAACAGTATTCACAAATAATGACCATCAGCGTAACTGCTCTTTTGTGCCAAAATACATTACCATATTACTTTTTTTTCCTTCAGCTTTACAACTTGGGTTCTATTATTGTTTCCATTTTACAAATTAGGAAAGTGAGGCTCAGAGATGCTAAGTCACTTGGGCAAGGTCACAGAGCTTGTAGGAGATAAACCTGCACCCTTACTGTTGGATCCTACAAAGCAGACCATAATTTAAGTCCTTCAAAATATACCTCAGAACATTTGAGTAAATTAATGAATAAATCCTCCTAGTCAGACTGACCAGATCATTATATTAGGTTCAGCTATAAGTGGAGGAAAGTCATAATCATAGTTGGACAGTTAATACAGTAATTTACTTGCTTTGAATTTTCTAAATGATGTTTAGCTGGTAGTTTCATGATGATAACCATCGAATAAAAACAGGCATATTTTGGTGTTTGGAATAAGATCTCATATTGAGTAAAATACATATTGATTCCTAGACCTATATGATGTGAGTAACAGATGACATTGAGATGTCATCTAGAAGTACTCCTGTGCAGTTCATCATGTCAACCCAGCTAATAATTTTAGAATGTTCAGAGTGAATAATATATGCAGCCATAAAGCATATTTCTAATCAATGCAAATAATATTTTTCCTATGCTAAACCCAGAGTTAAGTTATAACACGCATCATAAGATTAATGGGCCATTTTTTCTTCATCACTTTGCTAAATGACTTAGTCTGGAAACCATTCAGAAGGTTGCGAATTGGAGCTGAGCAGTAGTAGTGAGACTGTGCCTCTGATGATGAAACTATTTCCACCCCGACCGCTACCACTCCCTTCTTGGGAAAGAAGGCAACATTTCTCCTAGAAAAAGTCACAGGTTCATAAGCTGGCTTGTATAATACGTTTGGAGGAATAGTGTGTCTTTTAAGCAGGGCCTATCTCGGCATATAAAATAATTTTTACCTACCATTTAATGAAATTAACACTCACTTTGAGGCTAGCTCTTTTGCCATTTGACTCCTGGATCACGTCTATGGATATATTTTTTTCTTGAGACGAAGTGTGAACCCAACATAGTATCCATCATTCAGTCTATCTAGCGGATGGACACCATCTGAAGCACAAGCTCCCTGAGGCCAGGCACTTTATCTGCTCTATCAGTGTAGCCCTGATGCCTAGTGTCTAGCTTTTGGAGATTCTTAATAAACATTTGTACTGAATAAGGTATGTATATGGTCAACAAAAGTTGGCTTCCCATTTTACAGTCAAGAGTATCCTACTCATGTTCTGTGAACACTGGATAGCAGAATCTTACTATGTTATTTTTCTGTTCCCTTTGCAAGTTTCCTGAAAGGGCATTCCTGTCCTTAGAATGTCCATCTCCTCCCATCTTCCTGGAGAATAACTCTTCTTTCTTAAATACTTAGCCCCATTATTGACTCTTTAAGATTGAATGTATTACCTCCTTACAAACAGGAAAATGCAGTGCTTTTTTTTTTTCCGACAATTTATCACCAGAAAATTATTCTAACACCTGAAATTCTGGACCTAAAATGCCTGGACTAGTGGTTCTCAAAGTCTGGTACCCAGACCAGCACATCAGCTGCACGTAGGAATTTTTAGAAGTGAAAGTCTTGGGCCCTGCTCCAGACCTACAGACTCGGACACTCTGGGGGTGGGGCCCACTACCTGTTTCAGCAAGCTCTCTTGGTGATGCTGATGCATACTCAAGTTTGAGACCCACTGCTTAGACCTAGAACTTAAGGTTTAGGCTTTGGACAGATCTGAGTCCTAAACACTACTGAGACACTGGAGTGACCATGAGCAAGTTACTTCTGGGAACCTCTTAGCATCTGTGTGCCTTGCTTAGCTAATAGTGATTTAAATTAATTAGAATAATGCACACGGTGTACTCAAGAGAGTAACCAAAGCATGCTTTATGTTCCATAAATTCTAGCTGTTTACCATTATCATCAGTCAGAGCTTACTGACACATCCTGAAGACATTCTTCTAATAAGTGTAATAATGTGGTTTGTAAAATTAACAGCTTAGAAGAGCATATTACGAAGTTCATCAGACAGGGTCTCAGCAGGAAATCAGGGGTACATCAATAAGGATAAATTGAGCCCAATGTAGAGAATCAAGAGATAGTGTAGTGCCCTGTGTTCAGTAAAAGTGTGGCTACTTTACAGGAGATGAAAGAGAAAGGAAGCCTTGCTGGAGAGAGAGTCCTCCCCAAAGATGCTGTGATGCCCCACAGAGAAGCACTATACGTTAGTTGGGGGATGCAGCCAACTCCCAGCAATTTGGCAAGAATTAATACCCTAACTTCACTCCCCTCCTTCATTCCCTGCAATCTTCTATTGGTTCTCTTCATTGGTGAGCCAAACAGAAGCCAGAGCAAGGACACTTACTAAGACAGGCCATGCAAGCCATCCATATAGAGTTGAGTGGAGAAAGGATGTGGAAGGGCAAATAGGACATATTTCCCGCAGGTGGTGAGCGAGCTGTAAAATCACTCGCCCTTCTGACATCATTGCCATTGCAGGAGCACGGAGGAGCAAGTGGTTAGTTCTGACTTGGCAGATCCAGGAGACTGCAGGACAGCACTGGTATGTGAGTTGGGCTTTAAAGGTAGATTTGAATTTTAATGGAGAGTATAGAGTAAGAAATGGTGACGAACCAAAGGAAAGGGAGATTCATTGCAAATGGAGAAAAGAAAAGTGGCATAAAGACAAGAAAAGTCAAGACTTATGGAAGAGATAGCAAATACTCTGCATGTGACTGGAGCAGAGAATGGGTAGACGAAGGCTGGAAGTTAAGATGAAGTCATCCTTGAATAACATTAAAGTTTCCTCCTTTAACCTCAATTTCCACCTTCTACTCCCTTCACTAACATTGGAAAATTAAAAGTGAATTTGACTGGGTTGGTGGCAATGGCAGTATGAAGCAAAGAGAGGAGAATAAGAGTAAAAAATTCAGTA
>NW_028132758.1:0-104884 GCF_964374135.1 Grampus griseus | reverse complement strand
TAACCCTTCCCCGAAGCCTGACCCTCACCCGTCCCCTAATCCTAACCCCTACGCTGACACTGACCCGCGCCCTCACACGTACGCTCCCCCTAAAGCGTTGTCGTACCCTCACCTGGACCCTAAACCGTCCCCGTCCCCTAACCCTAACCCTAGCCCGAACCCTAACCCTAACCCTTCCCCGAAGCCTGACCCTCACCCGTCCCCTAATCCTAACCCGTACGCTGACACTGACCCGCGCCCTCACACGTACGCTCCCCCTAAAGCGTTGTCGTACCCTCACCTGGACCCTAAACCGTCCCCGTCCCCTAACCCTAACCCTAGCCCGAACCCTAACCCTAACCCTTCCCCGAAGCCTGACCCTCACCCGTCCCCTAATCCTAACCCGTACGCTGACACTGACCCGCGCCCTCACACGTACGCTCCCCCTAAAGCGTTGTCGTACCCTCACCTGGACCCTAAACCGTCCCCGTCCCCTAACCCTAACCCTAGCCCGAACCCTAACCCTAACCCTTCCCCGAAGCCTGACCCTCACCCGTCCCCTAATCCTAACCCGTACGCTGACACTGACCCGCGCCCTCACACGTACGCTCCCCCTAAAGCGTTGTCGTACCCTCACCTGGGCCCTAAAACGTCCCCGTCCCCTAACCCTAACCCTAGCCCGAACCCTAACCCTAACCCTTCCCCGAAGCCTGACCCTCACCCGTCCCCTAATCCTAACCCGTACGCTGACACTGACCCGCGCCCTCACACGTACGCTCCCCCTAAAGCGTTGTCGTACCCTCACCTGGACCCTAAACCGTCCCCGTCCCCTAACCCTAAGCCTAGCCCGAACCCTAACCCTAACCCTTCCCCGAAGCCTGACCCTCACCCGTCCCCTAATCCTAACCCGTACGCTGACACTGACCCGCGCCCTCACACGTACGCTCCCCCTAAAGCGTTGTCGTACCCTCACCTGGACCCTAAACCGTCCCCGTCCCCTAACCCTAACCCTAGCCCGAACCCTAACGCTAACCCTTCCCCGAAGCCTGACCCTCACCCGTCCCCTAATCCTAACCCGTACGCTGACACTGACCCGCGCCCTCACACGTACGCTCCCCCTAAAGCGTTGTCGTACCCTCACCTGGACCCTAAACCGTCCCCGTCCCCTAACCCTAACCCTAGCCCGAACCCTAACCCTAACCCTTCCCCGAAGCCTGACCCTCACCCGTCCCCTAATCCTAACCCGTACGCTGACACTGACCCGCGCCCTCACACGTACGCTCCCCCTAAAGCGTTGTCGTACCCTCACCTGGACCCTAAACCGTCCCCGTCCCCTAACCCTAAGCCTAGCCCGAACCCTAACCCTAACCCTTCCCCGAAGCCTGACCCTCACCCGTCCCCTAATCCTAACCCGTACGCTGACACTGACCCGCGCCCTCACACGTACGCTCCCCCTAAAGCGTTGTCGTACCCTCACCTGGACCCTAAACCGTCCCCGTCCCGTAACCCTAACCCTAGCCCGAACCCTAACCCTAACCCTTCCCCGAAGCCTGACCCTCACCCGTCCCATAATCCTAACCCGTACGCTGACACTGACCCGCGCCCTCACACGTACGCTCCCCCTAAAGCGTTGTCGTACCCTCACCTGGACCCTAAACCGTCCCCGTCCCCTAACCCTAACCCTAGCCCGAACCCTAACCCTAACCCTTCCCCGAAGCCTGACCCTCACCCGTCCCCTAATCCTAACCCGTACGCTGACACTGACCCGCGCCCTCACACGTACGCTCCCCCTAAAGCGTTGTCGTACCCTCACCTGGACCCTAAACCGTCCCCGTCCCCTAACCCTAACCCTAGCCCGAACCCTAACCCTAACCCTTCCCCGAAGCCTGACCCTCACCCGTCCCCTAATCCTAACCCGTAAGCTGACACTGACCCGCGCCCTCACACGTACGCTCCCCCTAAAGCGTTGTCGTACCCTCACCTGGACCCTAAACCGTCCCCGTCCCCTAACCCTAACCCTAGCCCGAACCCTAACCCTAACCCTTCCCCGAAGCCTGACCCTCACCCGTCCCCTAATCCTAACCCGTACGCTGACACTGACCCGCGCCCTCACACGTACGCTCCCCCGAAAGCGTTGTCGTACCCTCACCTGGACCCTAAACCGTCCCCGTCCCCTAACCCTAACCCTAGCCCGAACCCTAACCCTAACCCTTCCCCGAAGCCTGACCCTCACCCGTCCCCTAATCCTAACCCGTACGCTGACACTGACCCGCGCCCTCACACGTACGCTCCCCCTAAAGCGTTTTCGTACCCTCACCTGGACCCTAAACCGTCCCCGTCCCCTAACCCTAACCCTAGCCCGAACCCTAACCCTAACCCTTCCCCGAAGCCTGACCCTCACCCGTCCCCTAATCCTAACCCGTACGCTGACACTGACCCGCGCCCTCACACGTACGCTCCCCCTAAAGCGTTGTCGTACCCTCACCTGGACCCTAAACCGTCCCCGTCCCGTAACCCTAACCCTAGCCCGAACCCTAACCCTAACCCTTCCCCGAAGCCTGACCCTCACCCGTCCCCTAATCCTAACCCGTACGCTGACACTGACCCGCGCCCTCACACGTACGCTCCCCCTAAAGCGTTGTCGTACCCTCACCTGGACCCTAAACCGTCCCCGTCCCCTAACCCTAACCCTAGCCCGAACCCTAACCCTAACCCTTCCCCGAAGCCTGACCCTCACCCGTCCCCTAATCCTAACCCGTACGCTGACACTGACCCGCGCCCTCACACGTACGCTCCCCCTAAAGCGTTGTCGTACCCTCACCTGGACCCTAAACCGTCCCCGTCCCCTAACCCTAACCCTAGCCCGAACCCTAACCCTAACCCTTCCCCGAAGCCTGACCCTCACCCGTCCCCTAATCCTAACCCGTACGCTGACACTGACCCGCGCCCTCACACGTACGCTCCCCCTAAAGCGTTGTCGTACCCTCACCTGGACCCTAAACCGTCCCCGTCCCCTAACCCTAACCCTAGCCCGAACCCTAACCCTAACCCTTCCCCGAAGCCTGACCCTCACCCGTCCCCTAATCCTAACCCGTACGCTGACACTGACCCGCGCCCTCACACGTACGCTCCCCCTAAAGCGTTGTCGTACCCTCACCTGGGCCCTAAAACGTCCCCGTCCCCTAACCCTAACCCTAGCCCGAACCCTAACCCTAACCCTTCCCCGAAGCCTGACCCTCACCCGTCCCCTAATCCTAACCCGTACGCTGACACTGACCCGCGCCCTCACACGTACGCTCCCCCTAAAGCGTTGTCGTACCCTCACCTGGACCCTAAACCGTCCCCGTCCCCTAACCCTAACCCTAGCCCGAACCCTAACCCTAACCCTTCCCCGAAGCCTGACCCTCACCCGTCCCCTAATCCTAACCCGTACGCTGACACTGACCCGCGCCCTCACACGTACGCTCCCCCTAAAGCGTTGTCGTACCCTCACCTGGACCCTAAACCGTCCCCGTCCCCTAACCCTAACCCTAGCCCGAACCCTAACGCTAACCCTTCCCCGAAGCCTGACCCTCACCCGTCCCCTAATCCTAACCCGTACGCTGACACTGACCCGCGCCCTCACACGTACGCTCCCCCTAAAGCGTTGTCGTACCCTCACCTGGACCCTAAACCGTCCCCGTCCCCTAACCCTAACCCTAGCCCGAACCCTAACCCTAACCCTTCCCCGAAGCCTGACCCTCACCCGTCCCCTAATCCTAACCCGTACGCTGACACTGACCCGCACCCTCACACGTACGCTCCCCCTAAAGCGTTGTCGTACCCTCACCTGGACCCTAAACCGTCCCCGTCCCCTAACCCTAAGCCTAGCCCGAACCCTAACCCTAACCCTTCCCCGAAGCCTGACCCTCACCCGTCCCCTAATCCTAACCCGTACGCTGACACTGACCCGCGCCCTCACACGTACGCTCCCCCTAAAGCGTTGTCGTACCCTCACCTGGACCCTAAACCGTCCCCGTCCCGTAACCCTAACCCTAGCCCGAACCCTAACCCTAACCCTTCCCCGAAGCCTGACCCTCACCCGTCCCCTAATCCTAACCCGTACGCTGACACTGACCCGCGCCCTCACACGTACGCTCCCCCTAAAGCGTTGTCGTACCCTCACCTGGACCCTAAACCGTCCCCGTCCCCTAACCCTAAGCCTAGCCCGAACCCTAACCCTAACCCTTCCCCGAAGCCTGACCCTCACCCGTCCCGTAATCCTAACCCGTACGCTGACACTGACCCGCGCCCTCACACGTACGCTCCCCCTAAAGCGTTGTCGTACCCTCACCTGGACCCTAAACCGTCCCCGTCCCCTAACCCTAACCCTAGCCCGAACCCTAACCCTAACCCTTCCCCGAAGCCTGACCCTCACCCGTCCCCTAATCCTAACCCGTACGCTGACACTGACCCGCGCCCTCACACGTACGCTCCCCCTAAAGCGTTGTCGTACCCTCACCTGGACCCTAAACCGTCCCCGTCCCCTAACCCTAAGCCTAGCCCGAACCCTAACCCTAACCCTTCCCCGAAGCCTGACCCTCACCCGTCCCCTAATCCTAACCCGTACGCTGACACTGACCCGCGCCCTCACACGTACGCTCCCCCTAAAGCGTTGTCGTACCCTCACCTGGACCCTAAACCGTCCCCGTCCCCTAACCCTAAGCCTAGCCCGAACCCTAACCCTAACCCTTCCCCGAAGCCTGACCCTCACCCGTCCCCTAATCCTAACCCGTACGCTGACACTGACCCGCGCCCTCACACGTACGCTCCCCCTAAAGCGTTGTCGTACCCTCACCTGGACCCTAAACCGTCCCCGTCCCCTAACCCTAACCCTAGCCCGAACCCTAACCCTAACCCTTCCCCGAAGCCTGACCCTCACCCGTCCCCTAATCCTAACCCGTACGCTGACACTGACCCGCGCCCTCACACGTACGCTCCCCCTAAAGCGTTGTCGTACCCTCACCTGGACCCTAAACCGTCCCCGTCCCCTAACCCTAAGCCTAGCCCGAACCCTAACCCTAACCCTTCCCCGAAGCCTGACCCTCACCCGTCCCGTAATCCTAACCCGTACGCTGACACTGACCCGCGCCCTCACACGTACGCTCCCCCTAAAGCGTTGTCGTACCCTCACCTGGACCCTAAACCGTCCCCGTCCCCTAACCCTAACCCTAGCCCGAACCCTAACCCTAACCCTTCCCCGAAGCCTGACCCTCACCCGTCCCGTAATCCTAACCCGTACGCTGACACTGACCCGCGCCCTCACACGTACGCTCCCCCTAAAGCGTTGTCGTACCCTCACCTGGACCCTAAACCGTCCCCATCCCCTAACCCTAACCCTAGCCCGAACCCTAACCCTAACCCTTCCCCGAAGCCTGACCCTCACCCGTCCCCTAATCCTAACCCGTACGCTGACACTGACCCGCGCCCTCACACGTACGCTCCCCCTAAAGCGTTGTCGTACCCTCACCTGGACCCTAAACCGTCCCCGTCCCCTAACCCTAACCCTAGCCCGAACCCTAACCCTAACCCTTCCCCGAAGCCTGACCCTCACCCGTCCCCTAATCCTAACCCGTACGCTGACACTGACCCGCGCCCTCACACGTACGCTCCCCCTAAAGCGTTGGCGTACCCTCACCTGGACCCTAAACCGTCCCCGTCCCCTAACCCTAACCCTAGCCCGAACCCTAACCCTAACCCTTCCCCGAAGCCTGACCCTCACCCGTCCCCTAATCCTAACCCGTACGCTGACACTGACCCGCGCCCTCACACGTACGCTCCCCCTAAAGCGTTGTCGTACCCTCACCTGGACCCTAAACCGTCCCCGTCCCCTAACCCTAACCCTAGCCCGAACCCTAACCCTAACCCTTCCCCGAAGCCTGACCCTCACCCGTCCCCTAATCCTAACCCGTACGCTGACACTGACCCGCGCCCTCACACGTACGCTCCCCCTAAAGCGTTGTCGTACCCTCACCTGGACCCTAAACCGTCCCCGTCCCCTAACCCTAACCCTAGCCCGAACCCTAACCCTAACCCTTCCCCGAAGCCTGACCCTCACCCGTCCCCTAATCCTAACCCGTACGCTGACACTGACCCGCGCCCTCACACGTACGCTCCCCCTAAAGCGTTGTCGTACCCTCACCTGGGCCCTAAAACGTCCCCGTCCCCTAACCCTAACCCTAGCCCGAACCCTAACCCTAACCCTTCCCCGAAGCCTGACCCTCACCCGTCCCCTAATCCTAACCCGTACGCTGACACTGACCCGCGCCCTCACACGTACGCTCCCCCTAAAGCGTTGTCGTACCCTCACCTGGACCCTAAACCGTCCCCGTCCCCTAACCCTAACCCTAGCCCGAACCCTAACCCTAACCCTTCCCCGAAGCCTGACCCTCACCCGTCCCCTAATCCTAACCCGTACGCTGACACTGACCCGCGCCCTCACACGTACGCTCCCCCTAAAGCGTTGTCGTACCCTCACCTGGACCCTAAACCGTCCCCGTCCCCTAACCCTAACCCTAGCCCGAACCCTAACGCTAACCCTTCCCCGAAGCCTGACCCTCACCCGTCCCCTAATCCTAACCCGTACGCTGACACTGACCCGCGCCCTCACACGTTCGCTCCCCCTAAAGCGTTGTCGTACCCTCACCTGGACCCTAAACCGTCCCCGTCCCCTAACCCTAACCCTAGCCCGAACCCTAACCCTAACCCTTCCCCGAAGCCTGACCCTCACCCGTCCCCTAATCCTAACCCGTACGCTGACACTGACCCGCGCCCTCACACGTACGCTCCCCCTAAAGCGTTGTCGTACCCTCACCTGGACCCTAAACCGTCCCCGTCCCCTAACCCTAACCCTAGCCCGAACCCTAACCCTAACCCTTCCCCGAAGCCTGACCCTCACCCGTCCCCTAATCCTAACCCGTACGCTGACACTGACCCGCGCCCTCACACGTACGCTCCCCCTAAAGCGTTGTCGTACCCTCACCTGGACCCTAAACCGTCCCCGTCCCGTAACCCTAACCCTAGCCCGAACCCTAACCCTAACCCTTCCCCGAAGCCTGACCCTCACCCGTCCCCTAATCCTAACCCGTACGCTGACACTGACCCGCGCCCTCACACGTACGCTCCCCCTAAAGCGTTGTCGTACCCTCACCTGGACCCTAAACCGTCCCCGTCCCCTAACCCTAAGCCTAGCCCGAACCCTAACCCTAACCCTTCCCCGAAGCCTGACCCTCACCCGTCCCGTAATCCTAACCCGTACGCTGACACTGACCCGCGCCCTCACACGTACGCTCCCCCTAAAGCGTTGTCGTACCCTCACCTGGACCCTAAACCGTCCCCGTCCCCTAACCCTAACCCTAGCCCGAACCCTAACCCTAACCCTTCCCCGAAGCCTGACCCTCACCCGTCCCCTAATCCTAACCCGTACGCTGACACTGACCCGCGCCCTCACACGTACGCTCCCCCTAAAGCGTTGTCGTACCCTCACCTGGACCCTAAACCGTCCCCGTCCCCTAACCCTAAGCCTAGCCCGAACCCTAACCCTAACCCTTCCCCGAAGCCTGACCCTCACCCGTCCCCTAATCCTAACCCGTACGCTGACACTGACCCGCGCCCTCACACGTACGCTCCCCCTAAAGCGTTGTCGTACCCTCACCTGGACCCTAAACCGTCCCCGTCCCCTAACCCTAAGCCTAGCCCGAACCCTAACCCTAACCCTTCCCCGAAGCCTGACCCTCACCCGTCCCCTAATCCTAACCCGTACGCTGACACTGACCCGCGCCCTCACACGTACGCTCCCCCTAAAGCGTTGTCGTACCCTCACCTGGACCCTAAACCGTCCCCGTCCCCTAACCCTAACCCTAGCCCGAACCCTAACCCTAACCCTTCCCCGAAGCCTGACCCTCACCCGTCCCCTAATCCTAACCCGTACGCTGACACTGACCCGCGCCCTCACACGTACGCTCCCCCTAAAGCGTTGTCGTACCCTCACCTGGACCCTAAACCGTCCCCGTCCCCTAACCCTAAGCCTAGCCCGAACCCTAACCCTAACCCTTCCCCGAAGCCTGACCCTCACCCGTCCCGTAATCCTAACCCGTACGCTGACACTGACCCGCGCCCTCACACGTACGCTCCCCCTAAAGCGTTGTCGTACCCTCACCTGGACCCTAAACCGTCCCCGTCCCCTAACCCTAACCCTAGCCCGAACCCTAACCCTAACCCTTCCCCGAAGCCTGACCCTCACCCGTCCCGTAATCCTAACCCGTACGCTGACACTGACCCGCGCCCTCACACGTACGCTCCCCCTAAAGCGTTGTCGTACCCTCACCTGGACCCTAAACCGTCCCCATCCCCTAACCCTAACCCTAGCCCGAACCCTAACCCTAACCCTTCCCCGAAGCCTGACCCTCACCCGTCCCCTAATCCTAACCCGTACGCTGACACTGACCCGCGCCCTCACACGTACGCTCCCCCTAAAGCGTTGTCGTACCCTCACCTGGACCCTAAACCGTCCCCGTCCCCTAACCCTAACCCTAGCCCGAACCCTAACCCTAACCCTTCCCCGAAGCCTGACCCTCACCCGTCCCCTAATCCTAACCCGTACGCTGACACTGACCCGCGCCCTCACACGTACGCTCCCCCTAAAGCGTTGTCGTACCCTCACCTGGACCCTAAACCGTCCCCGTCCCCTAACCCTAAGCCTAGCCCGAACCCTAACCCTAACCCTTCCCCGAAGCCTGACCCTCACCCGTCCCCTAATCCTAACCCGTACGCTGACACTGACCCGCGCCCTCACACGTACGCTCCCCCTAAAGCGTTGTCGTACCCTCACCTGGACCCTAAACCGTCCCCGTCCCCTAACCCTAAGCCTAGCCCGAACCCTATCCCTAACCCTTCCCCGAAGCCTGACCCTCACCCGTCCCCTAATCCTAACCCGTACGCTGACACTGACCCGCGCCCTCACACGTACGCTCCACCGAAAGCGTTGTCGTACCCTCACCTGGACCCTAAACCGTCCCCGTCCCCTAACCCTAACCCTAGCCCGAACCCTAACCCTAACCCTTCCCCGAAGCCTGACCCTCACCCGTCCCCTAATCCTAACCCGTACGCTGACACTGACCCGCGCCCTCACACGTACGCTCCCCCTAAAGCGTTGTCGTACCCTCACCTGGACCCTAAACCGTCCCCGTCCCCTAACCCTAACCCTAGCCCGAACCCTAACCCTAACCCTTCCCCGAAGCCTGACCCTCACCCGTCCCCTAATCCTAACCCGTACGCTGACACTGACCCGCGCCCTCACACGTACGCTCCCCCTAAAGCGTTGTCGTACCCTCACCTGGACCCTAAACCGTCCCCGTCCCCTAACCCTAACCCTAGCCCGAACCCTAACCCTAACCCTTCCCCGAAGCCTGACCCTCACCCGTCCCCTAATCCTAACCCGTACGCTGACACTGACCCGCGCCCTCACACGTACGCTCCCCCTAAAGCGTTGTCGTACCCTCACCTGGACCCTAAACAGTCCCCGTCCCCTAACCCTAACCCTAGCCCGAACCCTAACCCTAACCCTTCCCCGAAGCCTGACCCTCACCCGTCCCCTAATCCTAACCCGTACGCTGACACTGACCCGCGCCCTCACACGTACGCTCCCCCGAAAGCGTTGTCGTACCCTCACCTGGACCCTAAACCGTCCCCGTCCCCTAACCCTAACCCTAGCCCGAACCCTAACCCTAACCCTTCCCCGAAGCCTGACCCTCACCCGTCCCCTAATCCTAACCCGTACGCTGACACTGACCCGCGCCCTCACACGTACGCTCCCCCTAAAGCGTTGTCGTACCCTCACCTGGACCCTAAACCGTCCCCGTCCCCTAACCCTAACCCTAGCCCGAACCCTAACCCTAACCCTTCCCCGAAGCCTGACCCTCACCCGTCCCCTAATCCTAACCCGTACGCTGACACTGACCCGCACCCTCACACGTACGCTCCCCCGAAAGCGTTGTCGTACCCTCACCTGGACCCTAAACCGTCCCCGTCCCCTAACCCTAACCCTAGCCCGAACCCTAACCCTAACCCTTCCCCGAAGCCTGACCCTCACCCGTACCCTACTCCTAACCCGTACGCAGACACTGACCCGCGCCCTCACACGTACGCTCCCCCTAAAGCGTTGTCGTACACTCACCTGGACCCTAAACCGTCCCCGTCCCCTAACCCTAACCCTAGCCCGAACCCTAACCCTAACCCTTCCCCGAAGCCTGACCCTCACCCGTCCCCTAATCCTAACCCGTACGCTGACACTGACCCGCGCCCTCACACGTACGCTCCCCCTAAAGCGTTGTCGTACCCTCACCTGGACCCTAAACCGTCCCCGTCCCCTAACCCTAACCCTAGCCCGAACCCTAACCCTAACCCTTCCCCGAAGCCTGACCCTCACCCGTCCCCTACTCCTAACCCGTACGCAGACACTGACCCGCGCCCTCACACGTACGCTCCCCCGAAAGCGTTGTCGTACCCTCACCTGGACCCTAAACCGTCCCCGTCCCCTAACCCTAACCCTAGCCCGAACCCTAACCCTAACCCTTCCCCGAAGCCTGACCCTCACCCGTCCCCTACTCCTAACCCGTACGCAGACACTGACCCGCGCCCTCACACGTACGCTCCCCCGAAAGCGTTGTCGTACCCTCACCTGGACCCTAAACCGTCCCCGTCCCCTAACCCTAACCCTAGCCCGAACCCTAACCCTAACCCTTCCCCGAAGCCTGACCCTCACCCGTCCCCTACTCCTAACCCGTACGCAGACACTGACCCGCGCCCTCACACGTACGCTCCCCCGAAAGCGTTGTCGTACCCTCACCTGGACCCTAAACCGTCCCCGTCCCCTAACCCTAACCCTAGCCCGAACCCTAACCCTAACCCTTCCCCGAAGCCTGACCCTCACCCGTCCCCTAATCCTAACCCGTACGCTGACACTGACCCGCGCCCTCACACGTACGCTCCCCCTAAAGCGTTGTCGTACCCTCACCTGGACCCTAAACCGTCCCCGTCCCCTAACCCTAACCCTAGCCCGAACCCTAACCCTAACCCTTCCCCGAAGCCTGACCCTCACCCGTCCCCTAATCCTAACCCGTACGCTGACACTGACCCGCGCCCTCACACGTACGCTCCCCCTAAAGCGTTGGCGTACCCTCACCTGGACCCTAAACCGTCCCCGTCCCCTAACCCTAACCCTAGCCCGAACCCTAACCCTAACCCTTCCCCGAAGCCTGACCCTCACCCGTCCCCTAATCCTAACCCGTACGCTGACACTGACCCGCGCCCTCACACGTACGCTCCCCCTAAAGCGTTGTCGTACCCTCACCTGGACCCTAAACCGTCCCCGTCCCCTAACCCTAACCCTAGCCCGAACCCTAACCCTAACCCTTCCCCGAAGCCTGACCCTCACCCGTCCCCTAATCCTAACCCGTACGCTGACACTGACCCGCGCCCTCACACGTACGCTCCCCCTAAAGCGTTGTCGTACCCTCACCTGGACCCTAAACCGTCCCCGTCCCCTAACCCTAACCCTAGCCCGAACCCTAACCCTAACCCTTCCCCGAAGCCTGACCCTCACCCGTCCCCTAATCCTAACCCGTACGCTGACACTGACCCGCGCCCTCACACGTACGCTCCCCCTAAAGCGTTGGCGTACCCTCACCTGGACCCTAAACCGTCCCCGTCCCCTAACCCTAACCCTAGCCCGAACCCTAACCCTAACCCTTCCCCGAAGCCTGACCCTCACCCGTCCCCTAATCCTAACCCGTACGCTGACACTGACCCGCGCCCTCACACGTACGCTCCCCCTAAAGCGTTGTCGTACCCTCACCTGGACCCTAAACCGTCCCCGTCCCCTAACCCTAACCCTAGCCCGAACCCTAACCCTAACCCTTCCCCGAAGCCTGACCCTCACCCGTCCCCTAATCCTAACCCGTACGCTGACACTGACCCGCGCCCTCACACGTACGCTCCCCCTAAAGCGTTGTCGTACCCTCACCTGGACCCTAAACCGTCCCCGTCCCCTAACCCTAACCCTAGCCCGAACCCTAACCCTAACCCTTCCCCGAAGCCTGACCCTCACCCGTCCCCTAATCCTAACCCGTACGCTGACACTGACCCGCGCCCTCACACGTACGCTCCCCCTAAAGCGTTGTCGTACCCTCACCTGGGCCCTAAAACGTCCCCGTCCCCTAACCCTAACCCTAGCCCGAACCCTAACCCTAACCCTTCCCCGAAGCCTGACCCTCACCCGTCCCCTAATCCTAACCCGTACGCTGACACTGACCCGCGCCCTCACACGTACGCTCCCCCTAAAGCGTTGTCGTACCCTCACCTGGACCCTAAACCGTCCCCGTCCCCTAACCCTAACCCTAGCCCGAACCCTAACCCTAACCCTTCCCCGAAGCCTGACCCTCACCCGTCCCCTAATCCTAACCCGTACGCTGACACTGACCCGCGCCCTCACACGTACGCTCCCCCTAAAGCGTTGTCGTACCCTCACCTGGACCCTAAACCGTCCCCGTCCCCTAACCCTAAGCCTAGCCCGAACCCTAACCCTAACCCTTCCCCGAAGCCTGACCCTCACCCGTCCCCTAATCCTAACCCGTACGCTGACACTGACCCGCGCCCTCACACGTACGCTCCACCGAAAGCGTTGTCGTACCCTCACCTGGACCCTAAACCGTCCCCGTCCCCTAACCCTAACCCTAGCCCGAACCCTAACCCTAACCCTTCCCCGAAGCCTGACCCTCACCCGTCCCCTAATCCTAACCCGTACGCTGACACTGACCCGCGCCCTCACACGTACGCTCCCCCTAAAGCGTTGTCGTACCCTCACCTGGACCCTAAACAGTCCCCGTCCCCTAACCCTAACCCTAGCCCGAACCCTAACCCTAACCCTTCCCCGAAGCCTGACCCTCACCCGTCCCCTAATCCTAACCCGTACGCTGACACTGACCCGCGCCCTCACACGTACGCTCCCCCGAAAGCGTTGTCGTACCCTCACCTGGACCCTAAACCGTCCCCGTCCCCTAACCCTAACCCTAGCCCGAACCCTAACCCTAACCCTTCCCCGAAGCCTGACCCTCACCCGTCCCCTAATCCTAACCCGTACGCTGACACTGACCCGCGCCCTCACACGTACGCTCCCCCTAAAGCGTTGTCGTACCCTCACCTGGACCCTAAACCGTCCCCGTCCCCTAACCCTAACCCTAGCCCGAACCCTAACCCTAACCCTTCCCCGAAGCCTGACCCTCACCCGTCCCCTAATCCTAACCCGTACGCTGACACTGACCCGCGCCCTCACACGTACGCTCCCCCGAAAGCGTTGTCGTACCCTCACCTGGACCCTAAACCGTCCCCGTCCCCTAACCCTAACCCTAGCCCGAACCCTAACCCTAACCCTTCCCCGAAGCCTGACCCTCACCCGTCCCCTACTCCTAACCCGTACGCAGACACTGACCCGCGCCCTCACACGTACGCTCCCCCTAAAGCGTTGTCGTACACTCACCTGGACCCTAAACCGTCCCCGTCCCCTAACCCTAACCCTAGCCCGAACCCTAACCCTAACCCTTCCCCGAAGCCTGACCCTCACCCGTCCCCTAATCCTAACCCGTACGCTGACACTGACCCGCGCCCTCACACGTACGCTCCCCCTAAAGCGTTGTCGTACCCTCACCTGGACCCTAAACCGTCCCCGTCCCCTAACCCTAACCCTAGCCCGAACCCTAACCCTAACCCTTCCCCGAAGCCTGACCCTCACCCGTCCCCTACTCCTAACCCGTACGCAGACACTGACCCGCGCCCTCACACGAACGCTCCCCCGAAAGCGTTGTCGTACCCTCACCTGGACCCTAAACCGTCCCCGTCCCCTAACCCTAACCCTAGCCCGAACCCTAACCCTAACCCTTCCCCGAAGCCTGACCCTCACCCGTCCCCTACTCCTAACCCGTACGCAGACACTGACCCGCGCCCTCACACGTACGCTCCCCCGAAAGCGTTGTCGTACCCTCACCTGGACCCTAAACCGTCCCCGTCCCCTAACCCTAACCCTAGCCCGAACCCTAACCCTAACCCTTCCCCGAAGCCTGACCCTCACCCGTCCCCTACTCCTAACCCGTACGCAGACACTGACCCGCGCCCTCACACGTACGCTCCCCCGAAAGCGTTGTCGTACCCTCACCTGGACCCTAAACCGTCCCCGTCCCCTAACCCTAACCCTAGCCCGAACCCTAACCCTAACCCTTCCCCGAAGCCTGACCCTCACCCGTCCCCTAATCCTAACCCGTACGCTGACACTGACCCGCGCCCTCACACGTACGCTCCCCCTAAAGCGTTGTCGTACCCTCACCTGGACCCTAAACCGTCCCCGTCCCCTAACCCTAACCCTAGCCCGAACCCTAACCCTAACCCTTCCCCGAAGCCTGACCCTCACCCGTCCCCTAATCCTAACCCGTACGCTGACACTGACCCGCGCCCTCACACGTACGCTCCCCCTAAAGCGTTGTCGTACCCTCACCTGGACCCTAAACCGTCCCCGTCCCCTAACCCTAAGCCTAGCCCGAACCCTAACCCTAACCCTTCCCCGAAGCCTGACCCTCACCCGTCCCCTAATCCTAACCCGTACGCTGACACTGACCCGCGCCCTCACACGTACGCTCCCCCTAAAGCGTTGTCGTACCCTCACCTGGACCCTAAACCGTCCCCGTCCCCTAACCCTAACCCTAGCCCGAACCCTAACCCTAACCCTTCCCCGAAGCCTGACCCTCACCCTTCCCCTAATCCTAACCCGTACGCTGACACTGACCCGCGCCCTCACACGTACGCTCCCCCTAAAGCGTTGTCGTACCCTCACCTGGACCCTAAACCGTCCCCGTCCCCTAACCCTAACCCTAGCCCGAACCCTAACCCTAACCCTTCCCCGAAGCCTGACCCTCACCCGTCCCCTAATCCTAACCCGTACGCTGACACTGACCCGCGCCCTCACACGTACGCTCCCCCTAAAGCGTTGTCGTACCCTCACCTGGACCCTAAACCGTCCCCGTCCCCTAACCCTAACCCTAGCCCGAACCCTAACCCTAACCCTTCCCCGAAGCCTGACCCTCACCCGTCCCCTAATCCTAACCCGTACGCTGACACTGACCCGCGCCCTCACACGTACGCTCCCCCTAAAGCGTTGTCGTACCCTCACCTGGACCCTAAACCGTCCCCGTCCCCTAACCCTAACCCTAGCCCGAACCCTAACGCTAACCCTTCCCCGAAGCCTGACCCTCACCCGTCCCCTAATCCTAATCCGTACGCTGACACTGACCCGCGCCCTCACACGTACGCTCCCCCTAAAGCGTTGTCGTACCCTCACCTGGACCCTAAACCGTCCCCGTCCCCTAACCCTAACCCTAGCCCGAACCCTAACCCTAACCCTTCCCCGAAGCCTGACCCTCACCCGTCCCCTAATCCTAACCCGTACGCTGACACTGACCCGCGCCCTCACACGTACGCTCCCCCTAAAGCGTTGTCGTACCCTCACCTGGACCCTAAACCGTCCCCGTCCCCTAACCCTAAGCCTAGCCCGAACCCTAACCCTAACCCTTCCCCGAAGCCTGACCCTCACCCGTCCCCTAATCCTAACCCGTACGCTGACACTGACCCGCGCCCTCACACGTACGCTCCCCCTAAAGCGTTGTCGTACCCTCACCTGGACCCTAAACCGTCCCCGTCCCGTAACCCTAACCCTAGCCCGAACCCTAACCCTAACCCTTCCCCGAAGCCTGACCCTCACCCGTCCCCTAATCCTAACCCGTACGCTGACACTGACCCGCGCCCTCACACGTACGCTCCCCCTAAAGCGTTGTCGTACCCTCACCTGGACCCTAAACCGTCCCCGTCCCCTAACCCTAAGCCTAGCCCGAACCCTAACCCTAACCCTTCCCCGAAGCCTGACCCTCACCCGTCCCGTAATCCTAACCCGTACGCTGACACTGACCCGCGCCCTCACACGTACGCTCCCCCTAAAGCGTTGTCGTACCCTCACCTGGACCCTAAACCGTCCCCGTCCCCTAACCCTAACCCTAGCCCGAACCCTAACCCTAACCCTTCCCCGAAGCCTGACCCTCACCCGTCCCCTAATCCTAACCCGTACGCTGACACTGACCCGCGCCCTCACACGTACGCTCCCCCTAAAGCGTTGTCGTACCCTCACCTGGACCCTAAACCGTCCCCGTCCCCTAACCCTAAGCCTAGCCCGAACCCTAACCCTAACCCTTCCCCGAAGCCTGACCCTCACCCGTCCCCTAATCCTAACCCGTACGCTGACACTGACCCGCACCCTCACACGTACGCTCCCCCTAAAGCGTTGTCGTACCCTCACCTGGACCCTAAACCGTCCCCGTCCCCTAACCCTAAGCCTAGCCCGAACCCTAACCCTAACCCTTCCCCGAAGCCTGACCCTCACCCGTCCCCTAATCCTAACCCGTACGCTGACACTGACCCGCGCCCTCACACGTACGCTCCCCCTAAAGCGTTGTCGTACCCTCACCTGGACCCTAAACCGTCCCCGTCCCCTAACCCTAACCCTAGCCCGAACCCTAACCCTAACCCTTCCCCGAAGCCTGACCCTCACCCGTCCCCTAATCCTAACCCGTACGCTGACACTGACCCGCGCCCTCACACGTACGCTCCCCCTAAAGCGTTGTCGTACCCTCACCTGGACCCTAAACCGTCCCCGTCCCCTAACCCTAAGCCTAGCCCGAACCCTAACCCTAACCCTTCCCCGAAGCCTGACCCTCACCCGTCCCGTAATCCTAACCCGTACGCTGACACAGACCCGCGCCCTCACACGTACGCTCCCCCTAAAGCGTTGTCGTACCCTCACCTGGACCCTAAACCGTCCCCGTCCCCTAACCCTAACCCTAGCCCGAACCCTAACCCTAACCCTTCCCCGAAGCCTGACCCTCACCCGTCCCGTAATCCTAACCCGTACGCTGACACTGACCCGCGCCCTCACACGTACGCTCCCCCTAAAGCGTTGTCGTACCCTCACCTGGACCCTAAACCGTCCCCGTCCCCTAACCCTAACCCTAGCCCGAACCCTAACCCTAACCCTTCCCCGAAGCCTGACCCTCACCCGTCCCCTAATCCTAACCCGTACGCTGACACTGACCCGCGCCCTCACACGTACGCTCCCCCTAAAGCGTTGTCGTACCCTCACCTGGACCCTAAACCGTCCCCGTCCCCTAACCCTAACCCTAGCCCGAACCCTAACCCTAACCCTTCCCCGAAGCCTGACCCTCACCCGTCCCCTAATCCTAACCCGTACGCTGACACTGACCCGCGCCCTCACACGTACGCTCCCCCTAAAGCGTTGTCGTACCCTCACCTGGACCCTAAACCGTCCCCGTCCCCTAACCCTAACCCTAGCCCGAACCCTAACCCTAACCCTTCCCCGAAGCCTGACCCTCACCCGTCCCCTAATCCTAACCCGTACGCTGACACTGACCCGCGCCCTCACACGTACGCTCCCCCTAAAGCGTTGTCGTACCCTCACCTGGACCCTAAACCGTCCCCGTCCCCTAACCCTAAGCCTAGCCCGAACCCTAACCCTAACCCTTCCCCGAAGCCTGACCCTCACCCGTCCCCTAATCCTAACCCGTACGCTGACACTGACCCGCGCCCTCACACGTACGCTCCCCCTAAAGCGTTGTCGTACCCTCACCTGGACCCTAAACCGTCCCCGTCCCGTAACCCTAACCCTAGCCCGAACCCTAACCCTAACCCTTCCCCGAAGCCTGACCCTCACCCGTCCCCTAATCCTAACCCGTACGCTGACACTGACCCGCGCCCTCACACGTACGCTCCCCCTAAAGCGTTGTCGTACCCTCACCTGGACCCTAAACCGTCCCCGTCCCCTAACCCTAAGCCTAGCCCGAACCCTAACCCTAACCCTTCCCCGAAGCCTGACCCTCACCCGTCCCGTAATCCTAACCCGTACGCTGACACTGACCCGCGCCCTCACACGTACGCTCCCCCTAAAGCGTTGTCGTACCCTCACCTGGACCCTAAACCGTCCCCGTCCCCTAACCCTAACCCTAGCCCGAACCCTAACCCTAACCCTTCCCCGAAGCCTGACCCTCACCCGTCCCCTAATCCTAACCCGTACGCTGACACTGACCCGCGCCCTCACACGTACGCTCCCCCTAAAGCGTTGTCGTACCCTCACCTGGACCCTAAACCGTCCCCGTCCCCTAACCCTAAGCCTAGCCCGAACCCTAACCCTAACCCTTCCCCGAAGCCTGACCCTCACCCGTCCCCTAATCCTAACCCGTACGCTGACACTGACCCGCGCCCTCACACGTACGCTCCCCCTAAAGCGTTGTCGTACCCTCACCTGGACCCTAAACCGTCCCCGTCCCCTAACCCTAAGCCTAGCCCGAACCCTAACCCTAACCCTTCCCCGAAGCCTGACCCTCACCCGTCCCCTAATCCTAACCCGTACGCTGACACTGACCCGCGCCCTCACACGTACGCTCCCCCTAAAGCGTTGTCGTACCCTCACCTGGACCCTAAACCGTCCCCGTCCCCTAACCCTAACCCTAGCCCGAACCCTAACCCTAACCCTTCCCCGAAGCCTGACCCTCACCCGTCCCCTAATCCTAACCCGTACGCTGACACTGACCCGCGCCCTCACACGTACGCTCCCCCTAAAGCGTTGTCGTACCCTCACCTGGACCCTAAACCGTCCCCGTCCCCTAACCCTAAGCCTAGCCCGAACCCTAACCCTAACCCTTCCCCGAAGCCTGACCCTCACCCGTCCCGTAATCCTAACCCGTACGCTGACACAGACCCGCGCCCTCACACGTACGCTCCCCCTAAAGCGTTGTCGTACCCTCACCTGGACCCTAAACCGTCCCCGTCCCCTAACCCTAACCCTAGCCCGAACCCTAACCCTAACCCTTCCCCGAAGCCTGACCCTCACCCGTCCCGTAATCCTAACCCGTACGCTGACACTGACCCGCGCCCTCACACGTACGCTCCCCCTAAAGCGTTGTCGTACCCTCACCTGGACCCTAAACCGTCCCCGTCCCCTAACCCTAACCCTAGCCCGAACCCTAACCCTAACCCTTCCCCGAAGCCTGACCCTCACCCGTCCCCTAATCCTAACCCGTACGCTGACACTGACCCGCGCCCTCACACGTACGCTCCCCCTAAAGCGTTGTCGTACCCTCACCTGGACCCTAAACCGTCCCCGTCCCCTAACCCTAACCCTAGCCCGAACCCTAACCCTAACCCTTCCCCGAAGCCTGACCCTCACCCGTCCCCTAATCCTAACCCGTACGCTGACACTGACCCGCGCCCTCACACGTACGCTCCCCCTAAAGCGTTGTCGTACCCTCACCTGGACCCTAAACCGTCCCCGTCCCCTAACCCTAAGCCTAGCCCGAACCCTAACCCTAACCCTTCCCCGAAGCCTGACCCTCACCCGTCCCCTAATCCTAACCCGTACGCTGACACTGACCCGCGCCCTCACACGTACGCTCCCCCTAAAGCGTTGTCGTACCCTCACCTGGACCCTAAACCGTCCCCGTCCCCTAACCCTAAGCCTAGCCCGAACCCTAACCCTAACCCTTCCCCGAAGCCTGACCCTCACCCGTCCCCTAATCCTAACCCGTACGCTGACACTGACCCGCGCCCTCACACGTACGCTCCACCGAAAGCGTTGTCGTACCCTCACCTGGACCCTAAACCGTCCCCGTCCCCTAACCCTAACCCTAGCCCGAACCCTAACCCTAACCCTTCCCCGAAGCCTGACCCTCACCCGTCCCCTAATCCTAACCCGTACGCTGACACTGACCCGCGCCCTCACACGTACGCTCCCCCTAAAGCGTTGTCGTACCCTCACCTGGACCCTAAACCGTCCCCGTCCCCTAACCCTAACCCTAGCCCGAACCCTAACCCTAACCCTTCCCCGAAGCCTGACCCTCACCCGTCCCCTAATCCTAACCCGTACGCTGACACTGACCCGCGCCCTCACACGTACGCTACCCCTAAAGCGTTGTCGTACCCTCACCTGGACCCTAAACCGTCCCCGTCCCCTAACCCTAACCCTAGCCCGAACCCTAACCCTAACCCTTCCCCGAAGCCTGACCCTCACCCGTCCCCTAATCCTAACCCGTACGCTGACACTGACCCGCGCCCTCACACGTACGCTCCCCCTAAAGCGTTGTCGTACCCTCACCTGGACCCTAAACAGTCCCCGTCCCCTAACCCTAACCCTAGCCCGAACCCTAACCCTAACCCTTCCCCGAAGCCTGACCCTCACCCGTCCCCTAATCCTAACCCGTACGCTGACACTGACCCGCGCCCTCACACGTACGCTCCCCCGAAAGCGTTGTCGTACCCTCACCTGGACCCTAAACCGTCCCCGTCCCCTAACCCTAACCCTAGCCCGAACCCTAACCCTAACCCTTCCCCGAAGCCTGACCCTCACCCGTCCCCTAATCCTAACCCGTACGCTGACACTGACCCGCGCCCTCACACGTACGCTCCCCCTAAAGCGTTGTCGTACCCTCACCTGGACCCTAAACCGTCCCCGTCCCCTAACCCTAACCCTAGCCCGAACCCTAACCCTAACCCTTCCCCGAAGCCTGACCCTCACCCGTCCCCTAATCCTAACCCGTACGCTGACACTGACCCGCGCCCTCACACGTACGCTCCCCCGAAAGCGTTGTCGTACCCTCACCTGGACCCTAAACCGTCCCCGTCCCCTAACCCTAACCCTAGCCCGAACCCTAACCCTAACCCTTCCCCGAAGCCTGACCCTCACCCGTCCCCTACTCCTAACCCGTACGCAGACACTGACCCGCGCCCTCACACGTACGCTCCCCCTAAAGCGTTGTCGTACACTCACCTGGACCCTAAACCGTCCCCGTCCCCTAACCCTAACCCTAGCCCGAACCCTAACCCTAACCCTTCCCCGAAGCCTGACCCTCACCCGTCCCCTAATCCTAACCCGTACGCTGACACTGACCCGCGCCCTCACACGTACGCTCCCCCTAAAGCGTTGTCGTACCCTCACCTGGACCCTAAACCGTCCCCGTCCCCTAACCCTAACCCTAGCCCGAACCCTAACCCTAACCCTTCCCCGAAGCCTGACCCTCACCCGTCCCCTACTCCTAACCCGTACGCAGACACTGACCCGCGCCCTCACACGTACGCTCCCCCGAAAGCGTTGTCGTACCCTCACCTGGACCCTAAACCGTCCCCGTCCCCTAACCCTAACCCTAGCCCGAACCCTAACCCTAACCCTTCCCCGAAGCCTGACCCTCACCCGTCCCCTACTCCTAACCCGTACGCAGACACTGACCCGCGCCCTCACACGTACGCTCCCCCGAAAGCGTTGTCGTACCCTCACCTGGACCCTAAACCGTCCCCGTCCCCTAACCCTAACCCTAGCCCGAACCCTAACCCTAACCCTTCCCCGAAGCCTGACCCTCACCCGTCCCCTACTCCTAACCCGTACGCAGACACTGACCCGCGCCCTCACACGTACGCTCCCCCGAAAGCGTTGTCGTACCCTCACCTGGACCCTAAACCGTCCCCGTCCCCTAACCCTAACCCTAGCCCGAACCCTAACCCTAACCCTTCCCCGAAGCCTGACCCTCACCCGTCCCCTAATCCTAACCCGTACGCTGACACTGACCCGCGCCCTCACACGTACGCTCCCCCTAAAGCGTTGTCGTACCCTCACCTGGGCCCTAAAACGTCCCCGTCCCCTAACCCTAACCCTAGCCCGAACCCTAACCCTAACCCTTCCCCGAAGCCTGACCCTCACCCGTCCCCTAATCCTAACCCGTACGCTGACACTGACCCGCGCCCTCACACGTACGCTCCCCCTAAAGCGTTGTCGTACCCTCACCTGGACCCTAAACCGTCCCCGTCCCCTAACCCTAACCCTAGCCCGAACCCTAACCCTAACCCTTCCCCGAAGCCTGACCCTCACCCGTCCCCTAATCCTAACCCGTACGCTGACACTGACCCGCGCCCTCACACGTACGCTCCCCCTAAAGCGTTGTCGTACCCTCACCTGGACCCTAAACCGTCCCCGTCCCCTAACCCTAAGCCTAGCCCGAACCCTAACCCTAACCCTTCCCCGAAGCCTGACCCTCACCCGTCCCCTAATCCTAACCCGTACGCTGACACTGACCCGCGCCCTCACACGTACGCTCCACCGAAAGCGTTGTCGTACCCTCACCTGGACCCTAAACCGTCCCCGTCCCCTAACCCTAACCCTAGCCCGAACCCTAACCCTAACCCTTCCCCGAAGCCTGACCCTCACCCGTCCCCTAATCCTAACCCGTACGCTGACACTGACCCGCGCCCTCACACGTACGCTCCCCCTAAAGCGTTGTCGTACCCTCACCTGGACCCTAAACAGTCCCCGTCCCCTAACCCTAACCCTAGCCCGAACCCTAACCCTAACCCTTCCCCGAAGCCTGACCCTCACCCGTCCCCTAATCCTAACCCGTACGCTGACACTGACCCGCGCCCTCACACGTACGCTCCCCCGAAAGCGTTGTCGTACCCTCACCTGGACCCTAAACCGTCCCCGTCCCCTAACCCTAACCCTAGCCCGAACCCTAACCCTAACCCTTCCCCGAAGCCTGACCCTCACCCGTCCCCTAATCCTAACCCGTACGCTGACACTGACCCGCGCCCTCACACGTACGCTCCCCCTAAAGCGTTGTCGTACCCTCACCTGGACCCTAAACCGTCCCCGTCCCCTAACCCTAACCCTAGCCCGAACCCTAACCCTAACCCTTCCCCGAAGCCTGACCCTCACCCGTCCCCTAATCCTAACCCGTACGCTGACACTGACCCGCGCCCTCACACGTACGCTCCCCCGAAAGCGTTGTCGTACCCTCACCTGGACCCTAAACCGTCCCCGTCCCCTAACCCTAACCCTAGCCCGAACCCTAACCCTAACCCTTCCCCGAAGCCTGACCCTCACCCGTCCCCTACTCCTAACCCGTACGCAGACACTGACCCGCGCCCTCACACGTACGCTCCCCCTAAAGCGTTGTCGTACACTCACCTGGACCCTAAACCGTCCCCGTCCCCTAACCCTAACCCTAGCCCGAACCCTAACCCTAACCCTTCCCCGAAGCCTGACCCTCACCCGTCCCCTAATCCTAACCCGTACGCTGACACTGACCCGCGCCCTCACACGTACGCTCCCCCTAAAGCGTTGTCGTACCCTCACCTGGACCCTAAACCGTCCCCGTCCCCTAACCCTAACCCTAGCCCGAACCCTAACCCTAACCCTTCCCCGAAGCCTGACCCTCACCCGTCCCCTACTCCTAACCCGTACGCAGACACTGACCCGCGCCCTCACACGAACGCTCCCCCGAAAGCGTTGTCGTACCCTCACCTGGACCCTAAACCGTCCCCGTCCCCTAACCCTAACCCTAGCCCGAACCCTAACCCTAACCCTTCCCCGAAGCCTGACCCTCACCCGTCCCCTACTCCTAACCCGTACGCAGACACTGACCCGCGCCCTCACACGTACGCTCCCCCGAAAGCGTTGTCGTACCCTCACCTGGACCCTAAACCGTCCCCGTCCCCTAACCCTAACCCTAGCCCGAACCCTAACCCTAACCCTTCCCCGAAGCCTGACCCTCACCCGTCCCCTACTCCTAACCCGTACGCAGACACTGACCCGCGCCCTCACACGTACGCTCCCCCGAAAGCGTTGTCGTACCCTCACCTGGACCCTAAACCGTCCCCGTCCCCTAACCCTAACCCTAGCCCGAACCCTAACCCTAACCCTTCCCCGAAGCCTGACCCTCACCCGTCCCCTAATCCTAACCCGTACGCTGACACTGACCCGCGCCCTCACACGTACGCTCCCCCTAAAGCGTTGTCGTACCCTCACCTGGACCCTAAACCGTCCCCGTCCCCTAACCCTAACCCTAGCCCGAACCCTAACCCTAACCCTTCCCCGAAGCCTGACCCTCACCCGTCCCCTAATCCTAACCCGTACGCTGACACTGACCCGCGCCCTCACACGTACGCTCCCCCTAAAGCGTTGTCGTACCCTCACCTGGACCCTAAACCGTCCCCGTCCCCTAACCCTAAGCCTAGCCCGAACCCTAACCCTAACCCTTCCCCGAAGCCTGACCCTCACCCGTCCCCTAATCCTAACCCGTACGCTGACACTGACCCGCGCCCTCACACGTACGCTCCCCCTAAAGCGTTGTCGTACCCTCACCTGGACCCTAAACCGTCCCCGTCCCCTAACCCTAACCCTAGCCCGAACCCTAACCCTAACCCTTCCCCGAAGCCTGACCCTCACCCTTCCCCTAATCCTAACCCGTACGCTGACACTGACCCGCGCCCTCACACGTACGCTCCCCCTAAAGCGTTGTCGTACCCTCACCTGGACCCTAAACCGTCCCCGTCCCCTAACCCTAACCCTAGCCCGAACCCTAACCCTAACCCTTCCCCGAAGCCTGACCCTCACCCGTCCCCTAATCCTAACCCGTACGCTGACACTGACCCGCGCCCTCACACGTACGCTCCCCCTAAAGCGTTGTCGTACCCTCACCTGGACCCTAAACCGTCCCCGTCCCCTAACCCTAACCCTAGCCCGAACCCTAACCCTAACCCTTCCCCGAAGCCTGACCCTCACCCGTCCCCTAATCCTAACCCGTACGCTGACACTGACCCGCGCCCTCACACGTACGCTCCCCCTAAAGCGTTGTCGTACCCTCACCTGGACCCTAAACCGTCCCCGTCCCCTAACCCTAACCCTAGCCCGAACCCTAACGCTAACCCTTCCCCGAAGCCTGACCCTCACCCGTCCCCTAATCCTAATCCGTACGCTGACACTGACCCGCGCCCTCACACGTACGCTCCCCCTAAAGCGTTGTCGTACCCTCACCTGGACCCTAAACCGTCCCCGTCCCCTAACCCTAAGCCTAGCCCGAACCCTAACCCTAACCCTTCCCCGAAGCCTGACCCTCACCCGTCCCCTAATCCTAACCCGTACGCTGACACTGACCCGCGCCCTCACACGTACGCTCCCCCTAAAGCGTTGTCGTACCCTCACCTGGACCCTAAACCGTCCCCGTCCCCTAACCCTAAGCCTAGCCCGAACCCTAACCCTAACCCTTCCCCGAAGCCTGACCCTCACCCGTCCCCTAATCCTAACCCGTACGCTGACACTGACCCGCGCCCTCACACGTACGCTCCCCCTAAAGCGTTGTCGTACCCTCACCTGGACCCTAAACCGTCCCCGTCCCGTAACCCTAACCCTAGCCCGAACCCTAACCCTAACCCTTCCCCGAAGCCTGACCCTCACCCGTCCCCTAATCCTAACCCGTACGCTGACACTGACCCGCGCCCTCACACGTATGCTCCCCCTAAAGCGTTGTCGTACCCTCACCTGGACCCTAAACCGTCCCCGTCCCCTAACCCTAAGCCTAGCCCGAACCCTAACCCTAACCCTTCCCCGAAGCCTGACCCTCACCCGTCCCGTAATCCTAACCCGTACGCTGACACTGACCCGCGCCCTCACACGTACGCTCCCCCTAAAGCGTTGTCGTACCCTCACCTGGACCCTAAACCGTCCCCGTCCCCTAACCCTAACCCTAGCCCGAACCCTAACCCTAACCCTTCCCCGAAGCCTGACCCTCACCCGTCCCCTAATCCTAACCCGTACGCTGACACTGACCCGCGCCCTCACACGTACGCTCCCCCTAAAGCGTTGTCGTACCCTCACCTGGACCCTAAACCGTCCCCGTCCCCTAACCCTAAGCCTAGCCCGAACCCTAACCCTAACCCTTCCCCGAAGCCTGACCCTCACCCGTCCCCTAATCCTAACCCGTACGCTGACACTGACCCGCACCCTCACACGTACGCTCCCCCTAAAGCGTTGTCGTACCCTCACCTGGACCCTAAACCGTCCCCGTCCCCTAACCCTAAGCCTAGCCCGAACCCTAACCCTAACCCTTCCCCGAAGCCTGACCCTCACCCGTCCCCTAATCCTAACCCGTACGCTGACACTGACCCGCGCCCTCACACGTACGCTCCCCCTAAAGCGTTGTCGTACCCTCACCTGGACCCTAAACCGTCCCCGTCCCCTAACCCTAACCCTAGCCCGAACCCTAACCCTAACCCTTCCCCGAAGCCTGACCCTCACCCGTCCCCTAATCCTAACCCGTACGCTGACACTGACCCGCGCCCTCACACGTACGCTCCCCCTAAAGCGTTGTCGTACCCTCACCTGGACCCTAAACCGTCCCCGTCCCCTAACCCTAAGCCTAGCCCGAACCCTAACCCTAACCCTTCCCCGAAGCCTGACCCTCACCCGTCCCGTAATCCTAACCCGTACGCTGACACAGACCCGCGCCCTCACACGTACGCTCCCCCTAAAGCGTTGTCGTACCCTCACCTGGACCCTAAACCGTCCCCGTCCCCTAACCCTAACCCTAGCCCGAACCCTAACCCTAACCCTTCCCCGAAGCCTGACCCTCACCCGTCCCGTAATCCTAACCCGTACGCTGACACTGACCCGCGCCCTCACACGTACGCTCCCCCTAAAGCGTTGTCGTACCCTCACCTGGACCCTAAACCGTCCCCGTCCCCTAACCCTAACCCTAGCCCGAACCCTAACCCTAACCCTTCCCCGAAGCCTGACCCTCACCCGTCCCCTAATCCTAACCCGTACGCTGACACTGACCCGCGCCCTCACACGTACGCTCCCCCTAAAGCGTTGTCGTACCCTCACCTGGACCCTAAACCGTCCCCGTCCCCTAACCCTAACCCTAGCCCGAACCCTAACCCTAACCCTTCCCCGAAGCCTGACCCTCACCCGTCCCCTAATCCTAACCCGTACGCTGACACTGACCCGCGCCCTCACACGTACGCTCCCCCTAAAGCGTTGTCGTACCCTCACCTGGACCCTAAACCGTCCCCGTCCCCTAACCCTAAGCCTAGCCCGAACCCTAACCCTAACCCTTCCCCGAAGCCTGACCCTCACCCGTCCCCTAATCCTAACCCGTACGCTGACACTGACCCGCGCCCTCACACGTACGCTCCCCCTAAAGCGTTGTCGTACCCTCACCTGGACCCTAAACCGTCCCCGTCCCCTAACCCTAAGCCTAGCCCGAACCCTAACCCTAACCCTTCCCCGAAGCCTGACCCTCACCCGTCCCCTAATCCTAACCCGTACGCTGACACTGACCCGCGCCCTCACACGTACGCTCCACCGAAAGCGTTGTCGTACCCTCACCTGGACCCTAAACCGTCCCCGTCCCCTAACCCTAACCCTAGCCCGAACCCTAACCCTAACCCTTCCCCGAAGCCTGACCCTCACCCGTCCCCTAATCCTAACCCGTACGCTGACACTGACCCGCGCCCTCACACGTACGCTCCCCCTAAAGCGTTGTCGTACCCTCACCTGGACCCTAAACCGTCCCCGTCCCCTAACCCTAACCCTAGCCCGAACCCTAACCCTAACCCTTCCCCGAAGCCTGACCCTCACCCGTCCCCTAATCCTAACCCGTACGCTGACACTGACCCGCGCCCTCACACGTACGCTACCCCTAAAGCGTTGTCGTACCCTCACCTGGACCCTAAACCGTCCCCGTCCCCTAACCCTAACCCTAGCCCGAACCCTAACCCTAACCCTTCCCCGAAGCCTGACCCTCACCCGTCCCCTAATCCTAACCCGTACGCTGACACTGACCCGCGCCCTCACACGTACGCTCCCCCTAAAGCGTTGTCGTACCCTCACCTGGACCCTAAACAGTCCCCGTCCCCTAACCCTAACCCTAGCCCGAACCCTAACCCTAACCCTTCCCCGAAGCCTGACCCTCACCCGTCCCCTAATCCTAACCCGTACGCTGACACTGACCCGCGCCCTCACACGTACGCTCCCCCGAAAGCGTTGTCGTACCCTCACCTGGACCCTAAACCGTCCCCGTCCCCTAACCCTAACCCTAGCCCGAACCCTAACCCTAACCCTTCCCCGAAGCCTGACCCTCACCCGTCCCCTAATCCTAACCCGTACGCTGACACTGACCCGCGCCCTCACACGTACGCTCCCCCTAAAGCGTTGTCGTACCCTCACCTGGACCCTAAACCGTCCCCGTCCCCTAACCCTAACCCTAGCCCGAACCCTAACCCTAACCCTTCCCCGAAGCCTGACCCTCACCCGTCCCCTAATCCTAACCCGTACGCTGACACTGACCCGCGCCCTCACACGTACGCTCCCCCGAAAGCGTTGTCGTACCCTCACCTGGACCCTAAACCGTCCCCGTCCCCTAACCCTAACCCTAGCCCGAACCCTAACCCTAACCCTTCCCCGAAGCCTGACCCTCACCCGTCCCCTACTCCTAACCCGTACGCAGACACTGACCCGCGCCCTCACACGTACGCTCCCCCTAAAGCGTTGTCGTACACTCACCTGGACCCTAAACCGTCCCCGTCCCCTAACCCTAACCCTAACCCTAGCCCGAACCCTAACCCTAACCCTTCCCCGAAGCCTGACCCTCACCCGTCCCCTAATCCTAACCCGTACGCTGACACTGACCCGCGCCCTCACACGTACGCTCCCCCTAAAGCGTTGTCGTACCCTCACCTGGACCCTAAACCGTCCCCGTCCCCTAACCCTAACCCTAGCCCGAACCCTAACCCTAACCCTTCCCCGAAGCCTGACCCTCACCCGTCCCCTACTCCTAACCCGTACGCAGACACTGACCCGCGCCCTCACACGTACGCTCCCCCGAAAGCGTTGTCGTACCCTCACCTGGACCCTAAACCGTCCCCGTCCCCTAACCCTAACCCTAGCCCGAACCCTAACCCTAACCCTTCCCCGAAGCCTGACCCTCACCCGTCCCCTACTCCTAACCCGTACGCAGACACTGACCCGCGCCCTCACACGTACGCTCCCCCGAAAGCGTTGTCGTACCCTCACCTGGACCCTAAACCGTCCCCGTCCCCTAACCCTAACCCTAGCCCGAACCCTAACCCTAACCCTTCCCCGAAGCCTGACCCTCACCCGTCCCCTACTCCTAACCCGTACGCAGACACTGACCCGCGCCCTCACACGTACGCTCCCCCGAAAGCGTTGTCGTACCCTCACCTGGACCCTAAACCGTCCCCGTCCCCTAACCCTAACCCTAGCCCGAACCCTAACCCTAACCCTTCCCCGAAGCCTGACCCTCACCCGTCCCCTAATCCTAACCCGTACGCTGACACTGACCCGCGCCCTCACACGTACGCTCCCCCTAAAGCGTTGTCGTACCCTCACCTGGACCCTAAACCGTCCCCATCCCCTAACCCTAACCCTAGCCCGAACCCTAACCCTAACCCTTCCCCGAAGCCTGACCCTCACCCGTCCCCTAATCCTAACCCGTACGCTGACACTGACCCGCGCCCTCACACGTACGCTCCCCCTAAAGCGTTGTCGTACCCTCACCTGGACCCTAAACCGTCCCCGTCCCCTAACCCTAACCCTAGCCCGAACCCTAACCCTAACCCTTCCCCGAAGCCTGACCCTCACCCGTCCCCTAATCCTAACCCGTACGCTGACACTGACCCGCGCCCTCACACGTACGCTCCCCCTAAAGCGTTGTCGTACCCTCACCTGGACCCTAAACCGTCCCCGTCCCCTAACCCTAAGCCTAGCCCGAACCCTAACCCTAACCCTTCCCCGAAGCCTGACCCTCACCCGTCCCCTAATCCTAACCCGTACGCTGACACTGACCCGCGCCCTCACACGTACGCTCCCCCTAAAGCGTTGTCGTACCCTCACCTGGATCCTAAACCGTCCCCGTCCCCTAACCCTAACCCTAGCCCGAACCCTAACCCTAACCCTTCCCCGAAGCCTGACCCTCACCCGTCCCCTAATCCTAACCCGTACGCTGACACTGACCCGCGCCCTCACACGTACGCTCCCCCTAAAGCATTGTCGTACCCTCACCTGGACCCTAAACCGTCCCCGTCCCCTAACCCTAACCCTAGCCCGAACCCTAACCCTAACCCTTCCCCAAAGCCTGACCCTCACCCGTCCCCTAATCCTAACCCGTACGCTGACACTGACCCGCGCCCTCACACGTACGCTCCCCCTAAAGCGTTGTCGTACCCTCACCTGGACCCTAAACCGTCCCCGTCCCCTAACCCTAAGCCTAGCCCGAACCCTAACCCTAACCCTTCCCCGAAGCCTGACCCTCACCCGTCCCCTAATCCTAACCCGTACGCTGACACTGACCCGCGCCCTCACACGTACGCTCCCCCTAAAGCGTTGTCGTACCCTCACCTGGACCCTAAACCGTCCCCGTCCCCTAACCCTAAGCCTAGCCCGAACCCTAACCCTAACACTTCCCCGAAGCCTGACCCTCACCCGTCCCCTAATCCTAACCCGTACGCTGACACTGACCCGCGCCCTCACACGTACGCTCCCCCTAAAGCGTTGTCGTACCCTCACCTGGACCCTAAACCGTCCCCGTCCCCTAACCCTAACCCTAGCCCGAACCCTAACCCTAACCCTTCCCCGAAGCCTGACCCTCACCCGTCCCCTAATCCTAACCCGTACGCTGACACTGACCCGCGCCCTCACACGTACGCTCCCCCTAAAGCGTTGTCGTACCCTCACCTGGACCCTAAACCGTCCCCGTCCCCTAAACCTAACCCTAACCCTAGCCCGAACCCTAACCCTAACCCTTCCCCGAAGCCTGACCCTCACCCGTCCCCTAATCCTAACCCGTACGCTGACACTGACCCGCGCCCTCACACGTACGCTCCCCCTAAAGCGTTGTCGTACCCTCACCTGGACCCTAAACCGTCCCCGTCCCCTAACCCTAAGCCTAGCCCGAACCCTAACCCTAACCCTTCCCCGAAGCCTGACCCTCACCCGTCCCCTAATCCTAACCCGTACGCTGACACTGACCCGCGCCCTCACACGTACGCTCCCCCTAAAGCGTTGTCGTACCCTCACCTGGACCCTAAACCGTCCCCGTCCCCTAACCCTAAGCCTAGCCCGAACCCTAACCCTAACCCTTCCCCGAAGCCTGACCCTCACCCGTCCCCTAATCCTAACCCATACGCTGACACTGACCCGCGCCCTCACACGTACGCTCCACCGAAAGCGTTGTCGTACCCTCACCTGGACCCTAAACCGTCCCCGTCCCCTAACCCTAACCCTAGCCCGAACCCTAACCCTAACCCTTCCCCGAAGCCTGACCCTCACCCGTCCCCTAATCCTAACCCGTACGCTGACACTGACCCGCGCCCTCACACGTACGCTCCCCCTAAAGCGTTGTCGTACCCTCACCTGGACCCTAAACCGTCCCCATCCCCTAACCCTAACCCTAGCCCGAACCCTAACCCTAACCCTTCCCCGAAGCCTGACCCTCACCCGTCCCCTAATCCTAACCCGTACGCTGACACTGACCCGCGCCCTCACACGTACGCTCCCCCTAAAGCGTTGTCGTACCCTCACCTGGACCCTAAACCGTCCCCGTCCCCTAACCCTAACCCTAGCCCGAACCCTAACCCTAACCCTTCCCCGAAGCCTGACCCTCACCCGTCCCCTAATCCTAACCCGTACGCTGACACTGACCCGCACCCTCACACGTACGCTCCCCCTAAAGCGTTGTCGTACCCTCACCTGGACCCTAAACCGTCCCCGTCCCCTAACCCTAACCCTAGCCCGAACCCTAACCCTAACCCTTCCCCGAAGCCTGACCCTCACCCGTCCCCTAATCCTAACCCGTACGCTGACACTGACCCGCGCCCTCACACGTACGCTCCCCCTAAAGCGTTGTCGTACCCTCACCTGGACCCTAAACCGTCCCCGTCCCCTAACCCTAACCCTAGCCCGAACCCTAACCCTAACCCTTCCCCGAAGCCTGACCCTCACCCGTCCCCTAATCCTAACCCGTACGCTGACACTGACCCGCGCCCTCACACGTACGCTCCCCCTAAAGCGTTGTTGTACCCTCACCTGGGCCCTAAACCGTCCCCGTCCCCTAACCCTAACCCTAGCCCGAACCCTAACGCTAACCCTTCCCCGAAGCCTGACCCTCACCCGTCCCCTAATCCTAACCCGTACGTTGACACTGACCCGCGCCCTCACACGTACGCTCCCCCTAAAGCGTTGTCGTACTCTCACCTGGACCCTAAACCGTCCCCGTCCCCTAACCCTATCCCTAGCCCGAACCCTAACCCTAACCCTTCCCCGAAGCCTGACCCTCACCCGTCCCCTAATCCTAACCCGTACGCTGACACTGACCCGCGCCCTCACACGTACGCTCCCCCTAAAGCGTTGTCGTACCCTCACCTGGACCCTAAACCGTCCCCGTCCCCTAACCCTAACCCTAGCCCGAACCCTAACCCTAACCCTTCCCCGAAGCCTGACCCTCACCCGTCCCCTAATCCTAACCCGCACGCTGACACTGACCCGCGCCCTCACACGTACGCTCCCCCTAAAGCGTTGTCGTACCCTCACCTGGACCCTAAACCGTCCCCGTCCCCTAACCCTAACCCTAGCCCGAACCCTAACCCTAACCCTTCCCCGAAGCCTGACCCTCACCCGTCCCCTAATCCTAACCCGTACGCTGACACTGACCCGCGCCCTCACACGTACGCTCCCCCTAAAGCGTTGTCGTACCCTCACCTGGACCCTAAACAGTCCCCGTCCCCTAACCCTAACCCTAGCCCGAACCCTAACCCTAACCCTTCCCCGAAGCCTGACCCTCACCCGTCCCCTAATCCTAACCCGTACGCTGACACTGACCCGCGCCCTCACACGTACGCTCCCCCGAAAGCGTTGTCGTACCCTCACCTGGACCCTAAACCGTCCCCGTCCCCTAACCCTAACCCTAACCCGAACCCTAACCCTAACCCTTCCCCGAAGCCTGACCCTCACCCGTCCCCTAATCCTAACCCGTACGCTGACACTGACCCGCGCCCTCACACGTACGCTCCCCCTAAAGCGTTGTCGTACCCTCACCTGGACACTAAACCGTCCCCGTCCCCTAACCCTAACCCAAGCCCGAACCCTAACCCTAACCCTTCCCCGAAGCCTGACCCTCACCCGTCCCCTAATCCTAACCCGTACGCTGACACTGACCCGCGCCCTCACACGTACGCTCCCCCTAAAGCGTTGTCGTACACTCACCTGGACCCTAAACCGTCCCCGTCCCCTAACCCTAACCCTAGCCCGAACCCTAACCCTAACCCTTCCCCGAAGCCTGACCCTCACCCGTCACCTAATCCTAACCCGTACGCTGACACTGACCCGCGCCCTCACACGTACGCTCCCCCTAAAGCGTTGTCGTACCCTCACCTGGACCCTAAACCGTCCCCGTCCCCTAACCCTAACCCTAGCCCGAACCCTAACCCTAACCCTTCCCCGAAGCCTGACCCTCACCCGTCCCCTACTCCTAACCCGTACGCAGACACTGACCCGCGCCCTCACACGTACGCTCCCCCGAAAGCGTTGTCGTACCCTCACCTGGACCCTAAACCGTCCCCGTCCCCTAACCCTAACCCTAGCCCGAACCCTAACCCTACCCCTTCCCCGAAGCCTGACCCTCACCCGTCCCCTAATCCTAACCCGTACGCTGACACTGACCCGCGCCCTCACACGTACGCTCCCCCTAAAGCGTTGTCGTACCCTCACCTGGACCCTAAACCGTCCCCGTCCCCTAACCCTAACCCTAGCCCGAACCCTAACCCTAACCCTTCCCCGAAGCCTGACCCTCACCCGTCCCCTAATCCTAACCCGTACGCTGACACTGACCCGCGCCCTCACACGTACGCTCCCCCTAAAGCGTTGTCGTACCCTCACCTGGACCCTAAACCGTCCCCGTCCCCTAACCCTAACCCTAGCCCGAACCCTAACCCTAACCCTTCCCCGAAGCCTGACCCTCACCCGTCCCCTAATCCTAACCCGTACGCTGACACTGACCCGCGCCCTCACACGTACGCTCCCCCTAAAGCGTTGTCGTACCCTCACCTGGACCCTAAACCGTCCCCGTCCCCTAACCCTAACCCTAGCCCGAACCCTAACGCTAACCCTTCCCCGAAGCCTGACCCTCACCCGTCCCCTAATCCTAACCCGTACGCTGACACTGACCCGCGCCCTCACACGTACGCTCCCCCTAAAGCGTTGTCGTACCCTCACCTGGACCCTAAACCGTCCCCGTCCCCTAACCCTAACCCTAGCCCGAACCCTAACCCTAACCTTTCCCCGAAGCCTGACCCTCACCCGTCCCCTACTCCTAACCCGTACGCAGACACTGACCCGCGCCCTCACACGTACGCTCCCCCGAAAGCGTTGTCGTACCCTCACCTGGACCCTAAACCGTCCCCGTCCCCTAACCCTAACCCTAGCCCGAACCCTAACCCTAACCCTTCCCCGAAGCCTGACCCTCACCCGTCCCCTAATCCTAACCCGTACGCTGACACTGACCCGCGCCCTCACACGTACGCTCCCCCTAAAGCGTTGTCGTACCCTCACCTGGACCCTAAACCGTCCCCGTCCCCTAACCCTAACCCTAGCCCGAACCCTAACCCTAACCCTTCCCCGAAGCCTGACCCTCACCCGTCCCCTAATCCTAACCCGTACGCTGACACTGACCCGCGCCCTCACACGTACGCTCCCCCTAAAGCGTTGTCGTACCCTCACCTGGACCCTAAACCGTCCCCGTCCCCTAACCCTAACCCTAGCCCGAACCCTAACCCTAACCCTTCCCCGAAGCCTGACCCTCACCCGTCCCCTAATCCTAACCCGTACGCTGACACTGACCCGCGCCCTCACACGTACGCTCCCCCTAAAGCGTTGTCGTACCCTCACCTGGACCCTAAACCGTCCCCGTCCCCTAACCCTAACCCTAGCCCGAACCCTAACGCTAACCCTTCCCCGAAGCCTGACCCTCACCCGTCCCCTAATCCTAACCCGTACGCTGACACTGACCCGCGCCCTCACACGTACGCTCCCCCTAAAGCGTTGTCGTACCCTCACCTGGACCCTAAACCGTCCCCGTCCCCTAACCCTAACCCTAGCCCGAACCCTAACCCTAACCCTTCCCCGAAGCCTGACCCTCACCCGTCCCCTAATCCTAACCCGTACGCTGACACTGACCCGCGCCCTCACACGTACGCTCCCCCTAAAGCGTTGTCGTACCCTCACCTGGACCCTAAACCGTCCCCGTCCCCTAACCCTAACCCTAGCCCGAACCCTAACCCTAACCCTTCCCCGAAGCCTGACCCTCACCCGTCCCCTAATCCTAACCCGTACGCTGACACTGACCCGCGCCCTCACACGTACGCTCCCCCTAAAGCGTTGTCGTACCCTCACCTGGACCCTAAACCGTCCCCGTCCCCTAACCCTAACCCTAGCCCGAACCCTAACCCTAACCCTTCCCCGAAGCCTGACCCTCACCCGTCCCCTAATCCTAACCCGTACGCTGACACTGACCCGCGCCCTCACACGTACGCTCCCCCTAAAGCGTTGTCGTACCCTCACCTGGACCCTAAACCGTCCCCGTCCCCTAACCCTAAGCCTAGCCCGAACCCTAACCCTAACCCTTCCCCGAAGCCTGACCCTCACCCGTCCCGTAATCCTAACCCGTACGCTGACACAGACCCGCGCCCTCACACGTACGCTCCCCCTAAAGCGTTGTCGTACCCTCACCTGGACCCTAAACCGTCCCCGTCCCCTAACCCTAACCCTAGCCCGAACCCTAACCCTAACCCTTCCCCGAAGCCTGACCCTCACCCGTCCCGTAATCCTAACCCGTACGCTGACACTGACCCGCGCCCTCACACGTACGCTCCCCCTAAAGCGTTGTCGTACCCTCACCTGGACCCTAAACCGTCCCCATCCCCTAACCCTAACCCTAGCCCGAACCCTAACCCTAACCCTTCCCCGAAGCCTGACCCTCACCCGTCCCCTAATCCTAACCCGTACGCTGACACTGACCCGCGCCCTCACACGTACGCTCCCCCTAAAGCGTTGTCGTACCCTCACCTGGACCCTAAACCGTCCCCGTCCCCTAACCCTAACCCTAGCCCGAGCCCTAACCCTAACCCTTCCCCGAAGCCTGACCCTCACCCGTCCCCTAATCCTAACCCGTACGCTGACACTGACCCACGCCCTCACACGTACGCTCCCCCTAAAGCGTTGTCGTACCCTCACCTGGACCCTAAACCGTCCCCGTCCCCTAAACCTAAGCCTAGCCCGAACCCTAACCCTAACCCTTCCCCGAAGCCTGACCCTCACCCGTCCCCTAATCCTAACCCGTACGCTGACACTGACCCGCGCTCTCACACGTACGCTCCCCCTAAAGCGTTGTCGTACCCTCACCTGGACCCTAAACCGTCCCCGTCCCCTAACCCTAAGCCTAGCCCGAACCCTAACCCTAACCCTTCCCCGAAGCCTGACCCTCACCCGTCCCCTAATCCTAACCCGAACGCTGACACTGACCCGCGCCCTCACACGTACGCTCCACCGAAAGCGTTGTCGTACCCTCACCTGGACCCTAAACCGTCCCCGTCCCCTAACCCTAACCCTAGCCCGAACCCTAACCCTAACCCTTCCCCGAAGCCTGACCCTCACCCGTCCCCTAATCCTAACCCGTACGCTGACACTGACCCGCGCTCTCACACGTACGCTCCCCCTAAAGCGTTGTCGTACCCTCACCTGGACCCTAAACCGTCCCCGTCCCCTAACCCTAAGCCTAGCCCGAACCCTAACCCTAACCCTTCCCCGAAGCCTGACCCTCACCCGTCCCCTAATCCTAACCCATACGCTGACACTGACCCGCGCCCTCACACGTACGCTCCACCGAAAGCGTTGTCGTACCCTCACCTGGACCCTAAACCGTCCCCGTCCCCTAACCCTAACCCTAGCCCGAACCCTAACCCTAACCCTTCCCCGAAGCCTGACCCTCACCCGTCCCCTAATCCTAACCCGTACGCTGACACTGACCCGCGCCCTCACACGTACGCTCCCCCTAAAGCGTTGTCGTACCCTCACCTGGACCCTAAACCGTCCCCGTCCCCTAACCCTAACCCTAGCCCGAACCCTAACCCTAACCCTTCCCCGAAGCCTGACCCTCACCCGTCCCCTAATCCTAACCCGTACGCTGACACTGACCCGCGCCCTCACACGTACGCTCCCCCTAAAGCGTTGTCGTACCCTCACCTGGACCCTAAACCGTCCCCGTCCCCTAACCCTAACCCTAGCCCGAACCCTAACCCTAACCCTTCCCCGAAGCCTGACCCTCACCCGTCCCCTAATCCTAACCCGTACGCTGACACTGACCCGCGCCCTCACACGTACGCTCCCCCTAAAGCGTTGTCGTACCCTCACCTGGACCCTAAACCGTCCCCGTCCCCTAACCCTAACCCTAGCCCGAGCCCTAACCCTAACCCTTCCCCGAAGCCTGACCCTCACCCGTCCCCTAATCCTAACCCGTACGCTGACACTGACCCACGCCCTCACACGTACGCTCCCCCTAAAGCGTTGTCGTACCCTCACCTGGACCCTAAACCGTCCCCGTCCCCTAACCCTAAGCCTAGCCCGAACCCTAACCCTAACCCTTCCCCGAAGCCTGACCCTCACCCGTCCCCTAATCCTAACCCGTACGCTGACACTGACCCGCGCCCTCACACGTACGCTCCCCCTAAAGCGTTGTCGTACCCTCACCTGGACCCTAAACCGTCCCCGTCCCCTAACCCTAACCCTAGCCCGAGCCCTAACCCTAACCCTTCCCCGAAGCCTGACCCTCACCCGTCCCCTAATCCTAACCCGTACGCTGACACTGACCCACGCCCTCACACGTACGCTCCCCCTAAAGCGTTGTCGTACCCTCACCTGGACCCTAAACCGTCCCCGTCCCCTAACCCTAACCCTAGCCCGAACCCTAACCCTAACCCTTCCCCGAAGCCTGACCCTCACCCGTCCCCTACTCCTAACCCGTACGCAGACACTGACCCGCGCCCTCACACGTACGCTCCCCCTAAAGCGTTGTCATACACTCACCTGGACCCTAAACCGTCCCCGTCCCCTAACCCTAACCCTAGCCCGAACCCTAACCCTAACCCTTCCCCGAAGCCTGACCCTCACCCGTCCCCTAATCCTAACCCGTACGCTGACACTGACCCGCGCCCTCACACGTACGCTCCCCCTAAAGCGTTGTCGTACCCTCACCTGGACCCTAAACCGTCCCCGTCCCCTAACCCTAACCCTAGCCCGAACCCTAACCCTAACCCTTCCCCGAAGCCTGACCCTCACCCGTCCCCTACTCCTAACCCGTACGCAGACACTGACCCGCGCCCTCACACGTACGCTCCCCCGAAAGCGTTGTCGTACCCTCACCTGGACCCTAAACCGTCCCCGTCCCCTAACCCTAACCCTAGCCCGAACCCTAACCCTAACCCTTCCCCGAAGCCTGACCCTCACCCGTCCCCTACTCCTAACCCGTACGCAGACACTGACCCGCGCCCTCACACGTACGCTCCCCCGAAAGCGTTGTCGTACCCTCACCTGGACCCTAAACCGTCCCCGTCCCCTAACCCTAACCCTAGCCCGAACCCTAACCCTAACCCTTCCCCGAAGCCTGACCCTCACCCGTCCCCTAATCCTAACCCGTACGCTGACACTGACCCGCGCCCTCACACGTACGCTCCCCCTAAAGCGTTGTCGTACCCTCACCTGGACCCTAAACCGTCCCCGTCCCCTAACCCTAACCCTAGCCCGAACCCTAACCCTAACCCTTCCCCGAAGCCTGACCCTCACCCGTCCCCTAATCCTAACCCGTACGCTGACACTGACCCGCGCCCTCACACGTACGCTCCCCCTAAAGCGTTGTCGTACCCTCACCTGGACCCTAAACCGTCCCCATCCCCTAACCCTAACCCTAGCCCGAACCCTAACCCTAACCCTTCCCCGAAGCCTGACCCTCACCCGTCCCCTAATCCTAACCCGTACGCTGACACTGACCCGCGCCCTCACACGTACGCTCCCCCTAAAGCGTTGTCGTACCCTCACCTGGACCCTAAACCGTCCCCGTCCCCTAACCCTAACCCTAGCCCGAACCCTAACCCTAACCCTTCCCCGAAGCCTGACCCTCACCCGTCCCCTAATCCTAACCCGTACGCTGACACTGACCCGCGCCCTCACACGTACGCTCCCCCTAAAGCGTTGTCGTACCCTCACCTGGACCCTAAACCGTCCCCGTCCCCTAACCCTAAGCCTAGCCCGAACCCTAACCCTAACCCTTCCCCGAAGCCTGACCCTCACCCGTCCCCTAATCCTAACCCGTACGCTGACACTGACCCGCGCCCTCACACGTACGCTCCCCCTAAAGCGTTGTCGTACCCTCACCTGGACCCTAAACCGTCCCCGTCCCCTAACCCTAAGCCTAGCCCGAACCCTAACCCTAACCCTTCCCCGAAGCCTGACCCTCACCCGTCCCCTAATCCTAACCCGTACGCTGACACTGACCCGCGCCCTCACACGTACGCTCCCCCTAAAGCGTTGTCGTACCCTCACCTGGACCCTAAACCGTCCCCGTCCCCTAACCCTAACCCTAGCCCGAACCCTAACCCTAACCCTTCCCCAAAGCCTGACCCTCACCCGTCCCCTAATCCTAACCCGTACGCTGACACTGACCCGCGCCCTCACACGTACGCTCCCCCGAAAGCGTTGTCGTACCCTCACCTGGACCCTAAACCGTCCCCGTCCCCTAACCCTAAGCCTAGCCCGAACCCTAACCCTAACCCTTCCCCGAAGCCTGACCCTCACCCGTCCCCTAATCCTAACCCGTACGCTGACACTGACCCGCGCCCTCACACGTACGCTCCCCCTAAAGCGTTGTCGTACCCTCACCTGGACCCTAAACCGTCCCCGTCCCCTAACCCTAAGCCTAGCCCGAACCCTAACCCTAACCCTTCCCCGAAGCCTGACCCTCACCCGTCCCCTAATCCTAACCCGTACGCTGACACTGACCCGCGCCCTCACACGTACGCTCCCCCTAAAGCGTTGTCGTACCCTCACCTGGACCCTAAACCGTCCCCGTCCCCTAACCCTAACCCTAGCCCGAACCCTAACCCTAACCCTTCCCCGAAGCCTGACCCTCACCCGTCCCCTAATCCTAACCCGTACGCTGACACTGACCCGCGCCCTCACACGTACGCTCCCCCTAAAGCGTTGTCGTACCCTCACCTGGACCCTAAACCGTCCCCGTCCCCTAACCCTAAGCCTAGCCCGAACCCTAACCCTAACCCTTCCCCGAAGCCTGACCCTCACCCGTCCCCTAATCCTAACCCGTACGCTGACACTGACCCGCGCCCTCACACGTACGCTCCCCCTAAAGCGTTGTCGTACCCTCACCTGGACCCTAAACCGTCCCCGTCCCCTAACCCTAAGCCTAGCCCGAACCCTAATCCTAACCCTTCCCCGAAGCCTGACCCTCACCCGTCCCCTAATCCTAACCCGTACGCTGACACTGACCCGCGCCCTCACACGTACGCTCCCCCTAAAGCGTTGTCGTACCCTCACCTGGACCCTAAACCGTCCCCGTCCCCTAACCCTAAGCCTAGCCCGAACCCTAACCCTAACCCTTCCCCGAAGCCTGACCCTCACCCGTCCCCTAATCCTAACCCGTACGCTGACACTGACCCGCGCCCTCACACGTACGCTCCCCCTAAAGCGTTGTCGTACCCTCACCTGGACCCTAAACCGTCCCCGTCCCCTAACCCTAACCCTAGCCCGAACCCTAACCCTAACCCTTCCCCGAAGCCTGACCCTCACCCGTCCCCTAATCCTAACCCGTACGCTGACACTGACCCGCGCCCTCACACGTACGCTCCCCCTAAAGCGTTGTCGTACCCTCACCTGGACCCTAAACCGTCCCCCTCCCCTAACCCTAACCCTAGCCCGAACCCTAACCCTAACCCTTCCCCGAAGCCTGACCCTCACCCGTCCCCTAATCCTAACCCGTACGCTGACACTGACCCGCGCCCTCACACGTACGCTCCCCCTAAAGCGTTGTCGTACCCTCACCTGGACCCTAAACCGTCCCCGTCCCCTAACCCTAAGCCTAGCCCGAACCCTAACCCTAACCCTTCCCCGAAGCCTGACCCTCACCCGTCCCCTTATCCTAACCCGTACGCTGACACTGACCCGCGCCCTCACACGTACGCTCCCCCTAAAGCGTTGTCGTACCCTCACCTGGACCCTAAACCGTCCCCGTCCCCTAACCCTAAGCCTAGCCCGAACCCTAACGCTAACCCTTCCCCGAAGCCTGACCCTCACCCGTCCCCTAATCCTAACCCGTACGCTGACACTGACCCGCGCCCTCACACGTACGCTCCCCCTAAAGCGTTGTCGTACCCTCACCTGGACCCTAAACCGTCCCCGTCCCCTAACCCTAACCCTAGCCCGAACCCTAACCCTAACCCTTCCCCGAAGCCTGACCCTCACCCGTCCCCTAATCCTAACCCGTACGCTGACACTGACCCGCGCCCTCACACGTACGCTCCCCCTAAAGCGTTGTCGTACCCTCACCTGGACCCTAAACCGTCCCCCTCCCCTAACCCTAAGCCTAGCCCGAACCCTAACCCTAACCCTTCCCCGAAGCCTGACCCTCACCCGTCCCCTAATCCTAACCCGTACGCTGACACTGACCCGCGCCCTCACACGTACGCTCCCCCCAAAGCGTTGTCGTACCCTCACCTGGACCCTAAACCGTCCCCGTCCCCTAACCCTAAGCCTAGCCCGAACCCTAATCCTAACCCTTCCCCGAAGCCTGACCCTCACCCGTCCCCTAATCCTAACCCGTACGCTGACACTGACCCGCGCCCTCACACGTACGCTCCCCCTAAAGCGTTGTCGTACCCTCACCTGGACCCTAAACCGTCCCCGTCCCCTAACCCTAAGCCTAGCCCGAACCCTAACCCTAACCCTTCCCCGAAGCCTGACCCTCACCCGTCCCCTAATCCTAACCCGTACGCTGACACTGACCCGCGCCCTCACACGTACGCTCCCCCTAAAGCGTTGTCGTACCCTCACCTGGACCCTAAACCGTCCCCGTCCCCTAACCCTAACCCTAGCCCGAACCCTAACCCTAACCCTTCCCCGAAGCCTGACCCTCAACCGTCCCCTAATCCTAACCCGTACGCTGACACTGACCCGCGCCCTCACACGTACGCTCCCCCTAAAGCGTTGTCGTACCCTCACCTGGACCCTAAACCGTCCCCGTCCCCTAACCCTAACCCTAGCCCGAACCCTAACCCTAACCCTTCCCCGAAGCCTGACCCTCACCCGTCCCCTACTCCTAACCCGTACGCAGACACTGACCCGCGCCCTCACACGTACGCTCCCCCTAAAGCGTTGTCGTACACTCACCTGGACCCTAAACCGTCCCCGTCCCCTAACCCTAACCCTAGCCCGAACCCTAACCCTAACCCTTCCCCGAAGCCTGACCCTCACCCGTCCCCTAATCCTAACCCGTACGCTGACACTGACCCGCGCCCTCACACGTACGCTCCCCCTAAAGCGTTGTCGTACCCTCACCTGGACCCTAAACCGTCCCCGTCCCCTAACCCTAACCCTAGCCCGAACCCTAACGCTAACCCTTCCCCGAAGCCTGACCCTCACCCGTCCCCTACTCCTAACCCGTACGCAGACACTGACCCGCGCCCTCACACGTACGCTCCCCCGAAAGCGTTGTCGTACCCTCACCTGGACCCTAAACCGTCCCCGTCCCCTAACCCTAACCCTAGCCCGAACCCTAACCCTAACCCTTCCCCGAAGCCTGACCCTCACCCGTCCCCTACTCCTAACCCGTACGCAGACACTGACCCGCGCCCTCACACGTACGCTCCCCCGAAAGCGTTGTCGTACCCTCACCTGGACCCTAAACCGTCCCCGTCCCCTAACCCTAACCCTAGCCCGAACCCTAACCCTAACCCTTCCCCGAAGCCTGACCCTCACCCGTCCCCTAATCCTAACCCGTACGCTGACACTGACCCGCGCCCTCACACGTACGCTCCCCCTAAAGCGTTGTCGTACCCTCACCTGGACCCTAAACCGTCCCCGTCCCCTAACCCTAACCCTAGCCCGAACCCTAACCCTAACCCTTCCCCGAAGCCTGACCCTCACCCGTCCCCTAATCCTAACCCGTACGCTGACACTGACCCGCGCCCTCACACGTACGCTCCCCCTAAAGCGTTGTCGTACCCTCACCTGGACCCTAAACCGTCCCCATCCCCTAACCCTAACCCTAGCCCGAACCCTAACCCTAACCCTTCCCCGAAGCCTGACCCTCACCCGTCCCCTAATCCTAACCCGTACGCTGACACTGACCCGCGCCCTCACACGTACGCTCCCCCTAAAGCGTTGTCGTACCCTCACCTGGACCCTAAACCGTCCCCGTCCCCTAACCCTAACCCTAGCCCGAACCCTAACCCTAACCCTTCCCCGAAGCCTGACCCTCACCCGTCCCCTAATCCTAACCCGTACGCTGACACTGACCCGCGCCCTCACACGTACGCTCCCCCTAAAGCGTTGTCGTACCCTCACCTGGACCCTAAACCGTCCCCGTCCCCTAACCCTAAGCCTAGCCCGAACCCTAACCCTAACCCTTCCCCGAAGCCTGACCCTCACCCGTCCCCTAATCCTAACCCGTACGCTGACACTGACCCGCGCCCTCACACGTACGCTCCCCCTAAAGCGTTGTCGTACCCTCACCTGGATCCTAAACCGTCCCCGTCCCCTAACCCTAACCCTAGCCCGAACCCTAACCCTAACCCTTCCCCGAAGCCTGACCCTCACCCGTCCCCTAATCCTAACCCGTACGCTGACACTGACCCGCGCCCTCACACGTACGCTCCCCCTAAAGCGTTGTCGTACCCTCACCTGGACCCTAAACCGTCCCCGTCCCCTAACCCTAACCCTAGCCCGAACCCTAACCCTAACCCTTCCCCAAAGCCTGACCCTCACCCGTCCCCTAATCCTAACCCGTACGCAGACACTGACCCGCGCCCTCACACGTACGCTCCCCCTAAAGCGTTGTCGTACCCTCACCTGGACCCTAAACCGTCCCCGTCCCCTAACCCTAAGCCTAGCCCGAACCCTAACCCTAACCCTTCCCCGAAGCCTGACCCTCACCCGTCCCCTAATCCTAACCCGTACGCTGACACTGACCCGCGCCCTCACACGTACGCTCCCCCTAAAGCGTTGTCGTACCCTCACCTGGACCCTAAACCGTCCCCGTCCCCTAACCCTAAGCCTAGCCCGAACCCTAACCCTAACCCTTCCCCGAAGCCTGACCCTCACCCGTCCCCTAATCCTAACCCGTACGCTGACACTGACCCGCGCCCTCACACGTACGCTCCCCCTAAAGCGTTGTCGTACCCTCACCTGGACCCTAAACCGTCCCCGTCCCCTAACCCTAACCCTAGCCCGAACCCTAACCCTAACCCTTCCCCGAAGCCTGACCCTCACCCGTCCCCTAATCCTAACCCGTACGCTGACACTGACCCGCGCCCTCACACGTACGCTCCCCCTAAAGCGTTGTCGTACCCTCACCTGGACCCTAAACCGTCCCCGTCCCCTAACCCTAACCCTAGCCCGAACCCTAACCCTAACCCTTCCCCGAAGCCTGACCCTCACCCGTCCCCTAATCCTAACCCGTACGCTGACACTGACCCGCGCCCTCACACGTACGCTCCCCCTAAAGCGTTGTCGTACCCTCACCTGGACCCTAAACCGTCCCCATCCCCTAACCCTAACCCTAGCCCGAACCCTAACCCTAACCCTTCCCCGAAGCCTGACCCTCACCCGTCCCCTAATCCTAACCCGTACGCTGACACTGACCCGCGCCCTCACACGTACGCTCCCCCTAAAGCGTGGTCGTACCCTCACCTGGACCCTAAACCGTCCCCGTCCCCTAACCCTAACCCTAGCCCGAACCCTAACCCTAACCCTTCCCCGAAGCCTGACCCTCACCCGTCCCCTAATCCTAACCCGTACGCTGACACTGACCCGCGCCCTCACACGTACGCTCCCCCTAAAGCGTTGTCGTACCCTCACCTGGACCCTAAACCGTCCCCGTCCCCTAACCCTAAGCCTAGCCCGAACCCTAACCCTAACCCTTCCCCGAAGCCTGACCCTCACCCGTCCCCTAATCCTAACCCGTACGCTGACACTGACCCGCGCCCTCACACGTACGCTCCCCCTAAAGCGTTGTCGTACCCTCACCTGGATCCTAAACCGTCCCCGTCCCCTAACCCTAACCCTAGCCCGAACCCTAACCCTAACCCTTCCCCGAAGCCTGACCCTCACCCGTCCCCTAATCCTAACCCGTACGCTGACACTGACCCGCGCCCTCACACGTACGCTCCCCCTAAAGCGTTGTCGTACCCTCACCTGGACCCTAAACCGTCCCCGTCCCCTAACCCTAACCCTAGCCCGAACCCTAACCCTAACCCTTCCCCAAAGCCTGACCCTCACCCGTCCCCTAATCCTAACCCGTACGCAGACACTGACCCGCGCCCTCACACGTACGCTCCCCCTAAAGCGTTGTCGTACCCTCACCTGGACCCTAAACCGTCCCCGTCCCCTAACCCTAAGCCTAGCCCGAACCCTAACCCTAACCCTTCCCCGAAGCCTGACCCTCACCCGTCCCCTAATCCTAACCCGTACGCTGACACTGACCCGCGCCCTCACACGTACGCTCCCCCTAAAGCGTTGTCGTACCCTCACCTGGACCCTAAACCGTCCCCGTCCCCTAACCCTAAGCCTAGCCCGAACCCTAACCCTAACCCTTCCCCGAAGCCTGACCCTCACCCGTCCCCTAATCCTAACCCGTACGCTGACACTGACCCGCGCCCTCACACGTACGCTCCCCCTAAAGCGTTGTCGTACCCTCACCTGGACCCTAAACCGTCCCCGTCCCCTAACCCTAACCCTAGCCCGAACCCTAACCCTAACCCTTCCCCGAAGCCTGACCCTCACCCGTCCCCTAATCCTAACCCGTACGCTGACACTGACCCGCGCCCTCACACGTACGCTCCCCCTAAAGCGTTGTCGTACCCTCACCTGGACCCTAAACCGTCCCCGTCCCCTAACCCTAAGCCTAGCCCGAACCCTAACCCTAACCCTTCCCCGAAGCCTGACCCTCACCCGTCCCCTAATCCTAACCCGTACGCTGACACTGACCCGCGCCCTCACACGTACGCTCCCCCTAAAGCGTTGTCGTACCCTCACCTGGACCCTAAACCGTCCCCGTCCCCTAACCCTAAGCCTAGCCCGAACCCTAATCCTAACCCTTCCCCGAAGCCTGACCCTCACCCGTCCCCTAATCCTAACCCGTACGCTGACACTGACCCGCGCCCTCACACGTACGCTCCCCCTAAAGCGTTGTCGTACCCTCACCTGGACCCTAAACCGTCCCCGTCCCCTAACCCTAAGCCTAGCCCGAACCCTAACCCTAACCCTTCCCCGAAGCCTGACCCTCACCCGTCCCCTAATCCTAACCCGTACGCTGACACTGACCCGCGCCCTCACACGTACGCTCCCCCTAAAGCGTTGTCGTACCCTCACCTGGATCCTAAACCGTCCCCGTCCCCTAACCCTAACCCTAGCCCGAACCCTAACCCTAACCCTTCCCCGAAGCCTGACCCTCACCCGTCCCCTAATCCTAACCCGTACGCTGACACTGACCCGCGCCCTCACACGTACGCTCCCCCTAAAGCGTTGTCGTACCCTCACCTGGACCCTAAACCGTCCCCGTCCCCTAACCCTAACCCTAGCCCGAACCCTAACCCTAACCCTTCCCCAAAGCCTGACCCTCACCCGTCCCCTAATCCTAACCCGTACGCTGACACTGACCCGCGCCCTCACACGTACGCTCCCCCTAAAGCGTTGTCGTACCCTCACCTGGACCCTAAACCGTCCCCGTCCCCTAACCCTAAGCCTAGCCCGAACCCTAACCCTAACCCTTCCCCGAAGCCTGACCCTCACCCGTCCCCTAATCCTAACCCGTACGCTGACACTGACCCGCGCCCTCACACGTACGCTCCCCCTAAAGCGTTGTCGTACCCTCACCTGGACCCTAAACCGTCCCCGTCCCCTAACCCTAAGCCTAGCCCGAACCCTAACCCTAACCCTTCCCCGAAGCCTGACCCTCACCCGTCCCCTAATCCTAACCCGTACGCTGACACTGACCCGCGCCCTCACACGTACGCTCCCCCTAAAGCGTTGTCGTACCCTCACCTGGACCCTAAACCGTCCCCGTCCCCTAACCCTAACCGTAGCCCGAACCCTAACCCTAACCCTTCCCCGAAGCCTGACCCTCACCCGTCCCCTAATCCTAACCCGTACGCTGACACTGACCCGCGCCCTCACACGTACGCTCCCCCTAAAGCGTTGTCGTACCCTCACCTGGACCCTAAACCGTCCCCGTCCCCTAACCCTAAGCCTAGCCCGAACCCTAACCCTAACCCTTCCCCGAAGCCTGACCCTCACCCGTCCCCTACTCCTAACCCGTACGCAGACACTGACCCGCGCCCTCACACGTACGCTCCCCCTAAAGCGTTGTCGTACACTCACCTGGACCCTAAACCGTCCCCGTCCCCTAACCCTAAGCCTAGCCCGAACCCTAACCCTAACCCTTCCCCGAAGCCTGACCCTCACCCGTCCCCTAATCCTAACCCGTACGCTGACACTGACCCGCGCCCTCACACGTACGCTCCCCCTAAAGCGTTGTCGTACCCTCACCTGGACCCTAAACCGTCCCCGTCCCCTAACCCTAAGCCTAGCCCGAACCCTAACCCTAACCCTTCCCCGAAGCCTGACCCTCACCCGTCCCCTAATCCTAACCCGTACGCTGACACTGACCCGCGCCCTCACACGTACGCTCCCCCTAAAGCGTTGTCGTACCCTCACCTGGACCCTAAACCGTCCCCGTCCCCTAACCCTAACCCTAGCCCGAACCCTAACCCTAACCCTTCCCCGAAGCCTGACCCTCACCCGTCCCCTAATCCTAACCCGTACGCTGACACTGACCCGCGCCCTCACACCTACGCTCCCCCTAAAGCGTTGTCGTACCCTCACCTGGACCCTAAACCGTCCCCCTCCCCTAACCCTAACCCTAGCCCGAACCCTAACCCTAACCCTTCCCCGAAGCCTGACCCTCACCCGTCCCCTAATCCTAACCCGTACGCTGACACTGACCCGCGCCCTCACACGTACGCTCCCCCTAAAGCGTTGTCGTACCCTCACCTGGACCCTAAACCGTCCCCGTCCCCTAACCCTAACCCTAGCCCGAACCCTAACCCTAACCCTTCCCCGAAGCCTGACCCTCACCCGTCCCCTAATCCTAACCCGTACGCTGACACTGACCCGCGCCCTCACACGTACGCTCCCCCTAAAGCGTTGTCGTACCCTCACCTGGACCCTAAACCGTCCCCATCCCCTAACCCTAACCCTAGCCCGAACCCTAACCCTAACCCTTCCCCGAAGCCTGACCCTCACCCGTCCCCTAATCCTAACCCGTACGCTGACACTGACCCGCGCCCTCACACGTACGCTCCCCCTAAAGCGTTGTCGTACCCTCACCTGGACCCTAAACCGTCCCCGTCCCCTAACCCTAACCCTAGCCCGAACCCTAACCCTAACCCTTCCCCGAAGCCTGACCCTCACCCGTCCCCTAATCCTAACCCGTACGCTGACACTGACCCGCGCCCTCACACGTACGCTCCCCCTAAAGCGTTGTCGTACCCTCACCTGGACCCTAAACCGTCCCCGTCCCCTAACCCTAAGCCTAGCCCGAACCCTAACCCTAACCCTTCCCCGAAGCCTGACCCTCACCCGTCCCCTAATCCTAACCCGTACGCTGACACTGACCCGCGCCCTCACACGTACGCTCCCCCTAAAGCGTTGTCGTACCCTCACCTGGATCCTAAACCGTCCCCGTCCCCTAACCCTAACCCTAGCCCGAACCCTAACCCTAACCCTTCCCCGAAGCCTGACCCTCACCCGTCCCCTAATCCTAACCCGTACGCTGACACTGACCCGCGCCCTCACACGTACGCTCCCCCTAAAGCGTTGTCGTACCCTCACCTGGACCCTAAACCGTCCCCGTCCCCTAACCCTAACCCTAGCCCGAACCCTAACCCTAACCCTTCCCCAAAGCCTGACCCTCACCCGTCCCCTAATCCTAACCCGTACGCTGACACTGACCCGCGCCCTCACACGTACGCTCCCCCTAAAGCGTTGTCGTACCCTCACCTGGACCCTAAACCGTCCCCGTCCCCTAACCCTAAGCCTAGCCCGAACCCTAACCCTAACCCTTCCCCGAAGCCTGACCCTCACCCGTCCCCTAATCCTAACCCGTACGCTGACACTGACCCGCGCCCTCACACGTACGCTCCCCCTAAAGCGTTGTCGTACCCTCACCTGGACCCTAAACCGTCCCCGTCCCCTAACCCTAAGCCTAGCCCGAACCCTAACCCTAACCCTTCCCCGAAGCCTGACCCTCACCCGTCCCCTAATCCTAACCCGTACGCTGACACTGACCCGCGCCCTCACACGTACGCTCCCCCTAAAGCGTTGTCGTACCCTCACCTGGACCCTAAACCGTCCCCGTCCCCTAACCCTAACCCTAGCCCGAACCCTAACCCTAACCCTTCCCCGAAGCCTGACCCTCACCCGTCCCCTAATCCTAACCCGTACGCTGACACTGACCCGCGCCCTCACACGTACGCTCCCCCTAAAGCGTTGTCGTACCCTCACCTGGACCCTAAACCGTCCCCGTCCCCTAACCCTAACCCTAGCCCGAACCCTAACCCTAACCCTTCCCCGAAGTCTGACCCTCACCCGTCCCCTAATCCTAACCCGTACGCTGACACTGACCCGCGCCCTCACACGTACGCTCCCCCTAAAGCGTTGTCGTACCCTCACCTGGACCCTAAACCGTCCCCGTCCCCTAACCCTAACCCTAGCCCGAACCCTAACCCTAACCCTTCCCCGAAGCCTGACCCTCACCCGTCCCCTAATCCTAACCCGTACGCTGACACTGACCCGCGCCCTCACACGTACGCTCCCCCTAAAGCGTTGTCGTACCCTCACCTGGACCCTAAACCGTCCCCGTCCCCTAACCCTAAGCCTAGCCCGAACCCTAACCCTAACCCTTCCCCGAAGCCTGACCCTCACCCGTCCCCTAATCCTAACCCGTACGCTGACACTGACCCGCGCCCTCACACGTACGCTCCCCCTAAAGCGTTGTCGTACCCTCACCTGGATCCTAAACCGTCCCCGTCCCCTAACCCTAACCCTAGCCCGAACCCTAACCCTAACCCTTCCCCGAAGCCTGACCCTCACCCGTCCCCTAATCCTAACCCGTACGCTGACACTGACCCGCGCCCTCACACGTACGCTCCCCCTAAAGCGTTGTCGTACCCTCACCTGGACCCTAAACCGTCCCCGTCCCCTAACCCTAACCCTAGCCCAAACCCTAACCCTAACCCTTCCCCGAAGCCTGACCCTCACCCGTCCCCTAATCCTAACCCGTACGCTGACACTGACCCGCGCCCTCACACGTACGCTCCCCCTAAAGCGTTGTCGTACCCTCACCTGGACCCTAAACCGTCCCCGTCCCCTAACCCTAAGCCTAGCCCGAACCCTAACCCTAACCCTTCCCCGAAGCCTGACCCTCACCCGTCCCCTAATCCTAACCCGTACGCTGACACTGACCCGCGCCCTCACACGTACGCTCCCCCTAAAGCGTTGTCGTACCCTCACCTGGACCCTAAACCGTCCCCGTCCCCTAACCCTAAGCCTAGCCCGAACCCTAACCCTAACCCTTCCCCGAAGCCTGACCCTCACCCGTCCCCTAATCCTAACCCGTACGCTGACACTGACCCGCGCCCTCACACGTACGCTCCCCCTAAAGCGTTGTCGTACCCTCACCTGGACCCTAAACCGTCCCCGTCCCCTAACCCTAACCCTAGCCCGAACCCTAACCCTAACCCTTCCCCGAAGCCTGACCCTCACCCGTCCCCTAATCCTAACCCGTACGCTGACACTGACCCGCGCCCTCACACGTACGCTCCCCCTAAAGCGTTGTCGTACCCTCACCTGGACCCTAAACCGTCCCCGTCCCCTAACCCTAACCCTAGCCCGAACCCTAACCCTAACCCTTCCCCGAAGCCTGACCCTCACCCGTCCCCTAATCCTAACCCGTACGCTGACACTGACCCGCGCCCTCACACGTACGCTCCCCCTAAAGCGTTGTCGTACCCTCACCTGGACCCTAAACCGTCCCCGTCCCCTAACCCTAACCCTAGCCCGAACCCTAACCCTAACCCTTCCCCGAAGCCTGACCCTCACCCGTCCCCTAATCCTAACCCGTACGCTGACACTGACCCGCGCCCTCACACGTACGCTCCCCCTAAAGCGTTGTTGTACCCTCACCTGGACCCTAAACCGTCCCCGTCCCCTAACCCTAAGCCTAGCCCGAACCCTAACCCTAACCCTTCCCCGAAGCCTGACCCTCACCCGTCCCCTAATCCTAACCCGTACGCTGACACTGACCCGCGCCCTCACACGTACGCTCCCCCTAAAGCGTTGTCGTACCCTCACCTGGACCCTAAACCGTCCCCGTCCCCTAACCCTAACCCTAGCCCGAACCCTAACCCTAACCCTTCCCCGAAGCCTGACCCTCACCCGTCCCCTAATCCTAACCCGTACGCTGACACTGACCCGCGCCCTCACACGTACGCTCCCCCTAAAGCGTTGTCGTACCCTCACCTGGACCCTAAACCGTCCCCGTCCCCTAACCCTAACCCTAGCCCGAACCGTAAACCTAACCCTTCCCCGAAGCCTGACCCTCACCCGTCCCCTAATCCTAACCCGTACGCTGACACTGACCCGCGCCCTCACACGTACGCTCCCCCTAAAGCGTTGTCGTACCCTCACCTGGACCCTAAACCGTCCCCGTCCCCTAACCCTAACCCTAGCCCGAACCCTAACCCTAACCCTTCCCCGAAGCCTGACCCTCACCCGTCCCCTAATCCTAACCCGTACGCTGACACTGACCCGCGCCCTCACACGTACGCTCCCCCTAAAGCGTTGTCGTACCCTCACCTGGACCCTAAACCGTCCCCGTCCCCTAACCCTAACCCTAGCCCGAACCCTAACCCTAACCCTTCCCCGAAGCCTGACCCTCACCCGTCCCCTAATCCTAACCCGTACGCTGACACTGACCCGCGCCCTCACACGTACGCTCCCCCTAAAGCGTTGTCGTACCCTCACCTGGACCCTAAACCGTCCCCATCCCCTAACCCTAACCCTAGCCCGAACCCTAACCCTAACCCTTCCCCGAAGCCTGACCCTCACCCGTCCCCTAATCCTAACCCGTACGCTGACACTGACCCGCGCCCTCACACGTACGCTCCCCCTAAAGCGTTGTCGTACCCTCACCTGGACCCTAAACCGTCCCCGTCCCCTAACCCTAACCCTAGCCCGAACCCTAACCCTAACCCTTCCCCGAAGCCTGATCCTCACCCGTCCCCTAATCCTAACCCGTACGCTGACACTGAACCGCGCCCTCACACGTACGCTCCCCCTAAAGCGTTGTCGTACCCTCACCTGGACCCTAAACCGTCCCCGTCCCCTAACCCTAACCCTAGCCCGAACCCTAACCCTAACCCTTCCCCGAAGCCTGACCCTCACCCGTCCCCTAATCCTAACCCGTACGCTGACACTGACCCGCGCCCTCACACGTACGCTCCCCCTAAAGCGTTGTCGTACCCTCACCTGGGCCCTAAAACGTCCCCGTCCCCTAACCCTAACCCTAGCCCGAACCCTAACGCTAACCCTTCCCCGAAGCCTGACCCTCACCCGTCCCCTAATCCTAACCCGTACGCTGACACTGACCCGCGCCCTCACACGTACGCTCCCCCTAAAGCGTTGTCGTACCCTCACCTGGGCCCTAAAACGTCCCCGTCCCCTAACCCTATCCCTAGCCCGAACCCTAACCCTAACCCTTCCCCGAAGCCTGACCCTCACCCGTCCCCTAATCCTAACCCGTACGCTGACACTGACCCGCGCCCTCACACGTACGCTCCCCCTAAAGCGTTGTCGTACCCTCACCTGGACCCTAAACCGTCCCCGTCCCCTAACCCTAACCCTAGCCCGAACCCTAACGCTAACCCTTCCCCGAAGCCTGACCCTCACCCGTCCCCTAATCCTAACCCGTACGCTGACACTGACCCGCGCCCTCACACGTACGCTCCCCCTAAAGCGTTGTCGTACCCTCACCTGGACCCTAAACCGTCCCCGTCCCCTAACCCTAACCCTAGCCCGAACCCTAACCCTAACCCTTCCCCGAAGCCTGACCCTCACCCGTCCCCTAATCCTAACCCGTACGCTGACACTGACCCGCGCCCTCACACGTACGCTCCCCCTAAAGCGTTGTCGTACCCTCACCTGGACCCTAAACCGTCCCCGTCCCCTAACCCTAACCCTAGCCCGAACCCTAACCCTAACCCTTCCCCGAAGCCTGACCCTCACCCGTCCCCTAATCCTAACCCGTACGCTGACACTGACCCGCGCCCTCACACGTACGCTCCCCCTAAAGCGTTGTCGTACCCTCACCTGGACCCTAAACCGTCCCCGTCCCCTAACCCTAACCCTAGCCCGAACCCTAACCCTAACCCTTCCCCGAAGCCTGACCCTCACCCGTCCCCTAATCCTAACCCGTACGCTGACACTGACCCGCGCCCTCACACGTACGCTCCCCCTAAAGCGTTGTCGTACCCTCACCTGGACCCTAAACCGTCCCCGTCCCCTAACCCTAACCCTAGCCCGAACCCTAACCCTAACCCTTCCCCGAAGCCTGACCCTCACCCGTCCCCTAATCCTAACCCGTACGCTGACACTGACCCGCGCCCTCACACGTACGCTCCCCCTAAAGCGTTGTCGTACCCTCACCTGGACCCTAAACCGTCCCCGTCCCCTAACCCTAACCCTAGCCCGAACCCTAACCCTAACCCTTCCCCGAAGCCTGACCCTCACCCGTCCCCTAATCCTAACCCGTACGCTGACACTGACCCGCGCCCTCACACGTACGCTCCCCCTAAAGCGTTGTCGTACCCTCACCTGGACCCTAAACCGTCCCCGTCCCCTAACCCTAACCCTAGCCCGAACCCTAACGCTAACCCTTCCCCGAAGCCTGACCCTCACCCGTCCCCTAATCCTAACCCGTACGCTGACACTGACCCGCGCCCTCACACGTACGCTCCCCCTAAAGCGTTGTCGTACCCTCACCTGGGCCCTAAACCGTCCCCGTCCCCTAACCCTATCCCTAGCCCGAACCCTAACCCTAACCCTTCCCCGAAGCCTGACCCTCACCCGTCCCCTAATCCTAACCCGTACGCTGACACTGACCCGCGCCCTCACACGTACGCTCCCCCTAAAGCGTTGTCGTACCCTCACCTGGACCCTAAACCGTCCCCGTCCCCTAACCCTAACCCTAGCCCGAACCCAAACCCTAACCCTTCCCCGAAGCCTGACCCTCACCCGTCCCCTAATCCTAACCCGTACGCTGACACTGACCCGCGCCCTCACACGTACGCTCCCCCTAAAGCGTTGTCGTACCCTCACCTGGACCCTAAACCGTCCCCGTCCCCTAACCCTAAGCCTAGCCCGAACCCTAACCCTAACCCTTCCCCGAAGCCTGACCCTCACCCGTCCCCTAATCCTAACCCGTACGCTGACACTGACCCGCGCCCTCACACGTACGCTCCCCCTAAAGCGTTGTCGTACCCTCACCTGGACCCTAAACCGTCCCCGTCCCCTAACCCTAACCCTAGCCCGAACCCTAACCCTAACCCTTCCCCGAAGCCTGACCCTCACCCGTCCCCTAATCCTAACCCGTACGCTGACACTGACCCGCGCCCTCACACGTACGCTCCCCCTAAAGCGTTGTCGTACCCTCACCTGGATCCTAAACCGTCCCCGTCCCCTAACCCTAACCCTAGCCCGAACCCTAACCCTAACCCTTCCCCGAAGCCTGACCCTCACCCGTCCCCTAATCCTAACCCGTACGCTGACACTGACCCGCGCCCTCACACGTACGCTCCCCCTAAAGCGTTGTCGTACCCTCACCTGGACCCTAAACCGTCCCCGTCACCTAACCCTAAGCCTAGCCCGAACCCTAACCCTAACCCTTCCCCGAAGCCTGACCCTCACCCGTCCCCTAATCCTAACCCGTACGCTGACACTGACCCGCGCCCTCACACGTACGCTCCCCCTAAAGCGTTGTCGTACCCTCACCTGGACCCTAAACCGTCCCCGTCCCCTAACCCTAAGCCTAGCCCGAACCCTAACCCTAACCCTTCCCCGAAGCCTGACCCTCACCCGTCCCCTAATACTAACCCGTACGCTGACACTGACCCGCGCCCTCACACGTACGCTCCCCCTAAAGCGTTGTTGTACCCTCACCTGGACCCTAAACCGTCCCTGTCCCCTAACCCTAACCCTAGCCCGAACCCTAACCCTAACCCTTCCCCGAAGCCTGACCCTCACCCGTCCCCTAATCCTAACCCGTACGCTGACACTGACCCGCGCCCTCACACGTACGCTCCCCCTAAAGCGTTGTCGTACCCTCACCTGGACCCTAAACCGTCCCCGTCCCCTAACCCTAACCCTAGCCCGAACCCTAACCCTAACCCTTCCCCGAAGCCTGACCCTCACCCGTCCCCTAATCCTAACCCGTACGCTGACACTGACCCGCGCCCTCACACGTACGCTCCCCCTAAAGCGTTGTCGTACCCTCACCTGGACCCTAAACCGTCCCCGTCCCCTAACCCTAACCCTAGCCCGAACCCTAACCCTAACCCTTCCCCGAAGCCTGACCCTCACCCGTCCCCTAATCCTAACCCGTACGCTGACACTGACCCGCGCCCTCACACGTACGCTCCCCCTAAAGCGTTGTCGTACCCTCACCTGGACCCTAAACCGTCCCCTTCCCCTAACCCTAACCCTAGCCCGAACCCTAACCCTAACCCTTCCCCGAAGCCTGACCCTCACCCGTCCCCTAATCCTAACCCGTACGCTGACACTGACCCGCGCCCTCACACGTACGCTCCCCCTAAAGCGTTGTCGTACCCTCACCTGGACCCTAAACCGTCCCCGTCCCCTAACCCTAACCGTAGCCCGAACCCTAACCCTAACCCTTCCCCGAAGCCTGACCCTCACCCGTCCCCTAATCCTAACCCGTACGCTGACACTGACCCGCGCCCTCACACGTACGCTCCCCCTAAAGCGTTGTCGTACCCTCACCTGGACCCTAAACCGTCCCCGTCCCCTAACCCTAACCCTAGCCCGAACCCTAACCCTAACCCTTCCCCGAAGCCTGACCCTCACCCGTCCCCTAATCCTAACCCGTACGCTGACACTGACCCGCGCCCTCACACGTACGCTCCCCCTAAAGCGTTGTCGTACCCTCACCTGGACCCTAAACCGTCCCCGTCCCCTAACCCTAACCCTAGCCCGAACCCTAACCCTATCCCTTCCCCGAAGCCTGACCCTCACCCGTCCCCTAATCCTAACCCGTACGCTGACACTGACTCGCGCCCTCACACGTACGCTCCCCCTAAAGCGTTGTCGTACCCTCACCTGGGCCCTAAACCGTCCCCGTCCCCTAACCCTAACCCTAGCCCGAACCCTAACCCTAACCCTTCCCCGAAGCCTGACCCTCACCCGTCCCCTAATCCTAACCCGTACGCTGACACTGACCCGCGCCCTCACACGTACGCTCCCCCTAAAGCGTTGTCGTACCCTCACCTGGACCCTAAACCGTCCCCGTCCCCTAACCCTAACCGTAGCCCGAACCCTAACCCTAACCCTTCCCCGAAGCCTGACCCTCACCCGTCCCCTTATCCTAACCCGTACGCTGACACTGACCCGCGCCCTCACACGTACGCTCCCCCTAAAGCGTTGTCGTACCCTCACCTGGACCCTAAACCGTCCCCGTCCCCTAACCCTAACCCTAGCCCGAACCCTAACGCTAACCCTTCCCCGAAGCCTGACCCTCACCCGTCCCCTAATCCTAACCCGTACGCTGACACTGACCCGCGCCCTCACACGTACGCTCCCCCTAAAGCGTTGTCGTACCCTCACCTGGACCCTAAACCGTCCCCGTCCCCTAACCCTAACCCTAGCCCGAACCCTAACCCTAACCCTTCCCCGAAGCCTGACCCTCACCCGTCCCCTAATCCTAACCCGTACGCTGACACTGACCCGCGCCCTCACACGTACGCTCCCCCTAAAGCGTTGTCGTACCCTCACCTGGACCCTAAACCGTCCCCGTCCCCTAACCCTAACCCTAGCCCGAACCCTAACCCTAACCCTTCCCCGAAGCCTGACCCTCACCCGTCCCCTAATCCTAACCCGTACGCTGACACTGACCCGCGCCCTCACACGTACGCTCCCCCTAAAGCGTTGTCGTACCCTCACCTGGACCCTAAACCGTCCCCGTCCCCTAACCCTAACCCTAGCCCGAACCCTAACCCTATCCCTTCCCCGAAGCCTGACCCTCACCCGTCCCCTAATCCTAACCCGTACGCTGACACTGACTCGCGCCCTCACACGTACGCTCCCCCTAAAGCGTTGTCGTACCCTCACCTGGGCCCTAAACCGTCCCCGTCCCCTAACCCTAACCCTAGCCCGAACCCTAACCCTAACCCTTCCCCGAAGCCTGACCCTCACCCGTCCCCTAATCCTAACCCGTACGCTGACACTGACCCGCGCCCTCACACGTACGCTCCCCCTAAAGCGTTGTCGTACCCTCACCTGGACCCTAAACCGTCCCCGTCCCCTAACCCTAACCGTAGCCCGAACCCTAACCCTAACCCTTCCCCGAAGCCTGACCCTCACCCGTCCCCTTATCCTAACCCGTACGCTGACACTGACCCGCGCCCTCACACGTACGCTCCCCCTAAAGCGTTGTCGTACCCTCACCTGGACCCTAAACCGTCCCCGTCCCCTAACCCTAACCCTAGCCCGAACCCTAACGCTAACCCTTCCCCGAAGCCTGACCCTCACCCGTCCCCTAATCCTAACCCGTACGCTGACACTGACCCGCGCCCTCACACGTACGCTCCCCCTAAAGCGTTGTCGTACCCTCACCTGGACCCTAAACCGTCCCCGTCCCCTAACCCTAACCCTAGCCCGAACCCTAACCCTAACCCTTCCCCGAAGCCTGACCCTCACCCGTCCCCTAATCCTAACCCGTACGCTGACACTGACCCGCGCCCTCACACGTACTCTCCCCCTAAAGCGTTGTCGTACCCTCACCTGGACCCTAAACCGTCCCCGTCCCCTAACCCTAACCCTAGCCCGAACCCTAACCCTAACCCTTCCCCGAAGCCTGACCCTCACCCGTCCCCTAATCCTAACCCGTACGCTGACACTGACCCGCGCCCTCACACGTACGCTCCCCCTAAAGCGTTGTCGTACCCTCACCTGGACCCTAAACCGTCCCCGTCCCCTAACCCTAACCCTACCCCGAACCCTAACCCTAACCCTTCCCCGAAGCCTGACCCTCACCCGTCCCCTAATCCTAACCCGTACGCTTACACTGACCCGCGCCCTCACACGTACGCTCCCCCTAAAGCGTTGTCGTACCCTCACCTGGACCCTAAACCGTCCCCGTCCCCTAACCCTAACCCTAGCCCGAACCCTAACCCTAACCCTTCCCCGAAGCCTGACCCTCACCCGTCCCCTAATCCTAACCCGTACGCTGACACTGACCCGCGCCCTCACACGTACGCTCCCCCTAAAGCGTTGTCGTACCCTCACCTGGACCCTAAACCGTCCCCGTCCCCTAACCCTAACCCTAGCCCGAACCCTAACCCTAACCCTTCCCCAAAGCCTGACCCTCACCCGTCCCCTAATCCTAACCCGTACGCTGACACTGACCCGCGCCCTCACACGTACGCTCCCCCTAAAGCGTTGTCGTACCCTCACCTGGACCCTAAACCGTCCCCGTCCCCTAACCCTAACCCTAGCCCGAACCCTAACCCTAACCCTTCCCCGAAGCCTGACCCTCACCCGTCCCCTAATCCTAACCCGTACGCTGACACTGACCCGCGCCCTCACACGTACGCTCCCCCTAAAGCGTTGTCGTACCCTCACCTGGACCCTAAACCGTCCCCGTCCCCTAACCCTAACCCTAGCCCGAACCCTAACCCTAACCCTTCCCCGAAGCCTGACCCTCACCCGTCCCCTACTCCTAACCCGTACGCAGACACTGACCCGCGCCCTCACACGTACGCGCCCCCGAAAGCGTTGTCGTACCCTCACCTGGACCCTAAACCATCCCCGTCCCCTAACCCTAACCCTAGCCCGAACCCTAACCCTAACCCTTCCCCGAAGCCTGACCCTCACCCGTCCCCTAATCCTAACCCGTACGCTGACACTGACCCGCGCCCTCACACGTACGCTCCCCCTAAAGCGTTGTCGTACCCTCACCTGGACCCTAAACCGTCCCCATCCCCTAACCCTAACCCTAGACCGAACCCTAACCCTAACCCTTCCCCGAAGCCTGACCCTCACCCGTCCCCTAATCCTAACCCGTACGCTGACACTGACCCGCGCCCTCACACGTACGCTCCCCCTAAAGCGTTGTCGTACCCTCACCTGGACCCTAAACCGTCCCCGTCCCCTAACCCTAAGCCTAGCCCGAACCCTAACCCTAACCCTTCCCCGAAGCCTGACCCTCACCCGTCCCCTAATCCTAACCCGTACGCTGACACTGACCCGCGCCCTCACACGTACGCTCCCCCTAAAGCGTTGTCGTACCCTCACCTGGACCCTAAACCGTCCCCGTCCCCTAACCCTAACCCTAGCCCGAACCCTAAACCTAACCCTTCCCCGAAGCCTGACCCTCACCCGTCCCCTAATCCTAACCCGTACGCTGACACTGACCCGCGCCCTCACACGTACGCTCCCCCTAAAGCGTTGTCGTACCCTCACCTGGATCCTAAACCGTCCCCGTCCCCTAAACCTAACCCTAGCCCGAACCCTAACACTAACCCTTCCCCGAAGCCTGACCCTCACCCGTCCCCTAATCCTAACCCGTACGCTGACACTGACCCGCGCCCTCACACGTACGCTCCCCCTAAAGCGTTGTCGTACCCTCACCTGGACCCTAAACCGTCCCCGTCCCCTAACCCTAAGCCTAGCCCGAACCCTAACCCTAACCCTTCCCCGAAGCCTGACCCTCACCCGTCCCCTAATCCTAACCCATCCGCTGACACTGACCCGCGCCCTCACACGTACGCTCCCCCTAAAGCGTTGTCGTACCCTCACCTGGACCCTAAACCGTCCCCGTCCCCTAACCCTAAGCCTAGCCCGAACCCTAACCCTAACCCTTCCCCGAAGCCTGACCCTCACCCGTCCCCTAATCCTAACCCGTACGCTGACACTGACCCGCGCCCTCACACGTACGCTCCCCCTAAAGCGTTGTCGTACCCTCACCTCGACCCTAAACCGTCCCCGTCCCCTAACCCTAACCCTAGCCCGAACCCTAACCCTAACCCTTCCCCGAAGCCTGACCCTCACCCGTCCCCTAATCCTAACCCGTACGCTGACACTGACCCGCGCCCTCACACGTACGCTCCCCCTAAAGCGTTGTCGTACCCTCACCTGGACCCTAAACCGTCCCCGTCCCCTAACCCTAACCCTAGCCCGAACCCTAACCCTAACCCTTCCCCGAAGCCTGACCCTCACCCGTCCCCTAATCCTAATCCGTACGCTGACACTGACCCGCGCCCTCACACGTACGCTCCCCCTAAAGCGTTGTCGTACCCTCATCTGGACCCTAAACTGTCCCCGTCCCCTAACCCTAACCCTAGCCCGAACCCTAAACCTAACCCTTCCCCGAAGCCTGACCCTCACCCGTCCCCTAATCCTAACCCGTACGCTGACACTGACCCGCGCCCTCACACGTACGCTCCCCCTAAAGCGTTGTCGTACCCTCACCTGGACACTAAACCGTCCCCGTCCCCTAACCCTAACCCTAGCCCGAACCCTAACCCTAACCCTTCCCCGAAGCCTGACCCTCACCCGTCCCCTATCCTAACCCGTACGCTGACACTGACCCGCGCCCTCACACGTACGCTCCCCCTAAAGCGTTGTCGTACCCTCACCTGGACCCTAAACCGTCCCCGTCCCCTAACCCTAAGCCTAGCCCGAACCCTAACCCTAACCTTTCCCCGAAGCCTGACCCTCACCCGTCCCATAATCCTAACCCGTACGCTGACACTGACCTGCGCCCTCACACGTACGCTCCCCCTAAAGCGTTGTCGTACCCTCACCTGGACCCTAAACCGTCCCCGTCCCCTAACCCTAACCCTAGCCCGAACCCTAACCCTAACCCTTCCCCGAAGCCTGACCCTCACCCGTCCCCTAATCCTAACCCGTACGCTGACACTGACCCGCGCCCTCACACGTACGCTCCCCCTAAAGCGTTGTCGTACCCTCACCTGGACCCTAAACCGTCCCCGTCCCCTAACCCTAAGCCTAGCCCGAACCCTAACCCTAACCCTTCCCCGAAGCCTGACCCTCACCCGTCCCCTAATCCTAACCCGTACGCTGACACTGACCCGCGCCCTCACACGTACGCTCCCCCTAAAGCGTTGTCGTACCCTCACCTGGACCCTAAACCGTCCCCGTCCCCTAACCCTAACCCTAGCCCGAACCCTAACCCTAACCCTTCCCCGAAGCCTGACCCTCACCCGTCCCCTAATCCTAACCCGTACGCTGACACTGACCCGCGCCCTCACACGTACGCTCCCCCTAAAGCGTTGTCGTACCCTCACCTGGACCCTAAACCGTCCCCGTCCCCTAACCCTAACCCTAGCCCGAACCCTAACCCTAACCCTTCCCCGAAGCCTGACCCTCACCCGTCCCCTAATCCTAACCCGTACGCTGACACTGACCCGCGCCCTCACACGTACGCTCCCCCTAAAGCGTTGTCGTACCCTCACCTGGACCCTAAACCGTCCCCGTCCCCTAACCCTAACCCTAGCCCGAACCCTAACCCTAACCCTTCCCCGAAGCCTGACCCTCACCCGTCCCCTAATCCTAACCCGTACGCTGACACTGACCCGCGCCCTCACACGTATACTCCCCCTAAAGCGTTGTCGTACCCTCACCTGGACCCTAAACCGTCCCCGTCTCCTAACCCTAACCCTAGCCCGAACCCTAACCCTAACCCTTCCCCGAAGCCTGACCCTCACCCGTCCCCTAATCCTAACCCGTACGCTGACACTGACCCGCGCCCTCACACGTACGCTCCCCCTAAAGCGTTGTCGTACCCTCACCTGGACCCTAAACCGTCCCCGTCCCCTAACCCTAACCCTAGCCCGAACCCTAACCCTAACCCTTCCCCGAAGCCTGACCCTCACCCGTCCCCTAATCCTAACCCGTACGCTGACACTGACCCGCGCCCTCACACGTACGCTCCCCCTAAAGCGTTGTCGTACCCTCACCTGGACCCTAAACCGTCCCCGTCCCCTAACCCTAACCCTAGCCCGAACCCTAACGCTAACCCTTCCCCGAAGCCTGACCCTCACCCGTCCCCTAATCCTAACCCGTACGCTCACACTGACCCGCGCCCTCACACGTACGCTCCACCTAAAGCGTTGTCGTACCCTCACCTGGGCCCTAAACCGTCCCCGTCCCCTAACCCTAACCCTAGCCCGAACCCTAACCCTAACCCTTCCCCGAAGCCTGACCCTCACCCGTCCCCTAATCCTAACCCGTACGCTGACACTGACCCACGCCCTCACACGTACGCTCCCCCTAAAGCGTTGTCGTACCCTCACCTGGACCCTAAACCGTCCCCGTCCCCTAACCCTAACCCTAGCCCGAACCCTAACCCTAACCCTTCCCCGAAGCCTGACCCTCACCCGTCCCCTTATCCTAACCCGTACGCTGACACTGACCCGCACCCTCACACGTACGCTCCCCCTAAAGCGTTGTCGTACCCTCACCTGGACCCTAAACCGTCCCCGTCCCCTAACCCTAACCCTAGCCCGAACCCTAACCCCTAACCCTTCCACGAAGCCTGACCCTCACCCGTCCCCTAATCCTAACCCGTACGCTGACATGACCCGCGCCCTCACACGTACGCTCCCCCTAAAGCGTTGTCGTACCCTCACCTGGACCCTAAACCGTCCCCGTCCCCTAACCCTAAGCCTAGCCCCGAACCCTAACCCCTAACCCTTCCCCGAAGCCTGACCCTCACCCGTCCCCTAATCCTAACCCGTACGCTGACACTGACCCGCGCCCTCACACGTACGCTCCCCCTAAAGCGTTGTCGTACCCTCACCTGGACCCTAAACCGTCCCCGTCCCCTAACCCTAACCCTAGCCCGAACCCTAACCCTAACCCTTCCCCGAAGCCTGACCCTTCACCCGTCCCCTAATCCTAACCCGTACGCTGGCACTGACCCGCGCCCTCACACGTACGCTCCCCCTAAAGCGTTGTCGTACGCTCACCTGGACCCTAAACCGTCCCCGTCCCCTAACCCTAACCCTAGCCCGAACCCTAACCCTAACCCTTCCCCGAAGCCTGACCCTCACCCGTCCCTAATCCTAACCCGTACGCTGACACTGACCCGCGCCCTCACACGTACGCTCCCCCTAAAGCGTTGTCGTACCCTCACCTGGACCCTAAACCGTCCCCGTCCCCTAACCCTAACCCTAGCCCGAACCCTAACCCTAACCCTTCCCCGAAGCCTGACCCTCACCCGTCCCTAATCCTAACCCGTACGCTGACACTGACCCGCGCCCTCACACGTACGCTCCCCCTAAAGCGTTGTCGTACCCTCACCTGCACCCTAAACCGTCCCCGTCCCCTAACCCTAACCCTAGCCCGAACCCTAACCCTAACCCTTCCCCGAAGCCTGACCCTCACCCGTCCCCTAATCCTAACCCGTACGCTGACACTGACCCGCGCCCTCACACGTACGCTCCCCCTAAAGCGTTGTCGTTACCCTCACCTGGACCCTAAACCTCCCCGTCCCCTAACCCTAACCCTAGCCCGAACCCTAACCCTAACCCTCCCCGAAGCCTGACCCTCACCCTCCCTAATCCTAACCCGTACGCTGACACTGACCCGCGCCCTCACACGTACGCTCCCCCCCTAAAGCGTTGTCGTACACTCACCTGGACCCTAAACCGTCCCCGTCCCCTAACCCTAACCCTAGCCCGAACCCTAACCCTAACCCTTCCCCGAAGCCTGACCCTCACCCGTCCCCTAATCCTAACCCGTACGCTGACACTGACCCGCGCCCTCACACGTACGCTCCCCCTAAAGCGTTGTCGTACCCTCACCTGGACCCTAAACCGTCCCCGTCCCCTAACCCTAACCCTAGCCCGAACCCTAACCCTAACCCTTCCCCGAAGCCTGACCCTCACCCGTCCCCTAATCCTAACCCGTACGCTGACACTGACCCGCGCCCTCACACGTACATTCCCCCTAAAGAGTTGTCGTACCCTCACCTGGACCCTAAACCGTCCCCGTCCCCTAACCCTAACCCTAGCCCGAACCCTAACCCTAACCCTTCCCCGAAGCCTGACCCTCACCCGTCCCCTACTCCTAACCCGTACGCAGACACTGACCCGCGCCCTCACACGTACGCTCCCCCGAAAGCGTTGTCGTACCCTCAACTGGACCCTAAACCGTCCCCGTCCCCTAACCCTAACCCTAGCCCGAACCCTAACCCTAACCCTTCCCCGAAGCCTGACCCTCACCCGTCCCCTAATCCTAACCCGTACGCTGACACTGACCCGCGCCCTCACACGTACGCTCCCCCTAAAGCGTTGTCGTACCCTCACCTGGACCCTAAACCGTCCCCGTCCCCTAACCCTAACCCTAGCCCGAACCCTAACCCTAACCCTTCCCCGAAGCCTGACCCTCACCCGTCCCCTAATCCTAACCCGTACGCTGACACTGACCCGCGCCCTCACACGTACGCTCCCCCTAAAGCGTTGTCGTACCCTCACCTGGACCCTAAACCGTCCCCATCCCCTAACCCTAACCTTAGCCCGAACCCTAACCCTAACCCTTCCCCGAAGCCTGACCCTCACCCGTCCCCTAATCCTAACCCGTACGCTGACACTGACCCGCGCCCTCACACGTACGCTCCCCCTGAAGCGTTGTCGTACCCTCACCTGGACCCTAAACCGTCCCCGTCCCCTAACCCTAACCCTAGCCCGAACCCTAACCCTAACCCTTCCCCGAAGCCTGACCCTCACCCGTCCCCTAATCCTAACCTGTACGCTGACACTGACCCGCGCCCTCACACGTACGCTCCCCCTAAAGCGTTGTCGTACCCTCACCTGGACCCTAAACCGTCCCTGTCCCCTAACCCTAACCCTAGCCCGAACCCTAACCCTAACCCTTCCCCGAAGCCTGACCCTCACCCGTCCCCTAATCCTAACCCGTACGCTGACACTGACCCGCGCCCTCACACGTACGCTCCCCCTAAAGCGTTGTCGTACCCTCACCTGGATCCTAAACCGTCCCCGTCCCCTAACCCTAACCCTAGCCCGAACCCTAACCCTAACCCTTCCCCGAAGCCTGACCCTCACCCGTCCCCTAATCCTAACCCGTACGCTGACACTGACCCGCGCCCTCACACGTACGCTCCCCCTAAAGCGTTGTCGTACCCTCACCTGGACCCTAAACCGTCCCCGTCCCCTAACCCTAACCCTAGCCCGAACCCTAACCCTAACCCTTCCCCGAAGCCTGACCCTCACCCGTCCCCTAATCCTAACCCGTACGCTGACACTGACCCGCGCCCTCACACGTACGCTCCCCCTAAAGCGTTGTCGTACCCTCACCTGGACCCTAAACCGTCCCCGTCCCCTAACCCTAAGCCTAGCCCGAACCCTAAACCTAACCCTTCCCCGAAGCCTGACCCTCACCCGTCCCCTAATCCTAACCCGTACGCTGACACTGACCCGCGCCCTCACACGTACGCTCCCCCTAAAGCGTTGTCGTACCCTCACCTGGACCCTAAACCGTCCCCGTCCCCTAACCCTAACCCTAGCCCGAACCCTAACCCTAACCCTTCCCCGAAGCCTGACCCTCACCCGTCCCCTAATCCTAACCCGTACGCTGACACTGACCCGCGCCCTCACACGTACGCTCCCCCTAAAGCGTTGTCGTACACTCACCTGGACCCTAAACCGTCCCCGTCCCCTAACCCTAACCCTAGCCCGAACCCTAACCCTAACCTTTCCCCGAAGCCTGACCCTCACCCGTCACCTAATCCTAACCCGTACGCTGACACTGACCCGCGCCCTCACACGTACGCTCCCCCTAAAGCGTTGTCGTACCCTCACCTGGACCCTAAACCGTCCCCGTCCCCTAACCCTAACCCTAGCCCGAACCCTAACCCTAACCCTTCCCCGAAGCCTGACCCTCACCCGTCCCCTAATCCTAACCCGTACGCTGACACTGACCCGCGCCCTCACACGTACGCTCCCCCGAAAGCGTTGTCGTACCCTCACCTGGACCCTAAACCGTCCCCGTCCCCTAACCCTAACCCTAGCCCGAACCCTAACCCTAACCCTTCCCCGAAGCCTGACCCTCACCCGTCCCCTAATCCTAACCCGTACGCTGACACTGACCCGCACCCTCACACGTACGCTCCCCCGAAAGCGTTGTCGTACCCTCACCTGGACCCTAAACCGTCCCCGTCCCCTAACCCTAACCCTAGCCCGAACCCTAACCCTAACCCTTCCCCGAAGCCTGACCCTCACCCGTCCCCTAATCCTAACCCGTACGCTGACACTGACCCGCGCCCTCACACGTACGCTCCCCCGAAAGCGTTGTCGTACCCTCACCTGGACCCTAAACCGTCCCCGTCCCCTAACCCTAACCCTAGCCCGAACCCTAACCCTAACCCTTCCCCGAAGCCTGACCCTCACCCGTCCCCTAATCCTCACCCTTACGCTGACACTGACCCACGCCCTCACACGTACGCTCCCCCTAAAGCGTTGTCGTACCCTCACCTGGACCCTAAACCGTCCCCGTCCCCTAACCCTAAGCCTAGCCCGAACCCTAACCCTAACCCTTCCCCGAAGCCTGACCCTCACCCGTCCCCTAATCCTAACCCGTACGCTGACACTGACCCGCGCCCTCACACGTACGCTCCCCCTAAAGCGTTGTCGTACCCTCACCTGGACCCTAAACCGTCCCCGTCCCCTAACCCTAACCCTAGCCCGAACCCTAACCCTAACCCTTCCCCGAAGCCTGACCCTCACCCGTCCCCTAATCCTAACCCGTACGCTGACACTGACCCGCGCCCCTCTCATGTACGCTCCCCCTAAAGCGTTGTCGTACCCTCACCTGGACCCTAAACCGTCCCCGTCCCCTAACCCTAAGCCTAGCCCGAACCCTAACCCTAACCCTTCCCCGAAGCCTGACCCTCACCCGTCCCCTAATCCTAACCCGTACGCTGACACTGACCCGCGCCCTCACACGTACGCTCCCCCTAAAGCGTTGTCGTACCCTCACCTGGACCCTAAACCGTCCCCGTCCCCTAACCCTAACCCTAGCCCGAACCTAACCCTAACCCTTCCCCGAAGCCTGACCCTCACCCGTCCCCTAATCCTAACCCGTACGCTGACACTGACCCGCGCCCTCACACGTACGCTCCCCCTAAAGCGTTGTCGTACCCTCACCTGGACCCTAAACCGTCCCCGTCCCCTAACCCTAACCCTAGCCCGAACCCTAACCCTAACCCTTCCCCGAAGCCTGACCCTCACCCGTCCCCTAATCCTAACCCGTACGCTGACACTGACCCCGCGCCCTCACACGTACGCTCCCCCTAAAGCGTTGTCGTACCCTCACCTGGACCCTAAACCGTCCCCGTCCCCTAACCCTAACCCTAGCCCGAACCCTAACCCTAACCCTTCCCCGAAGCCTGACCTCACCCGTCCCCTAATCCTAACCCGTACGCTGACACTGACCCGCGCCCTCACACGTACGCTCCCCCGAAAGCGTTGTCGTACCCTCACCTGGACCCTAAACCGTCCCCGTCCCCTAACCCTAACCCTAGCCCGAACCCTAACCCTAACCCTTCCCCGAAGCCTGACCCTCACCCGTCCCCTAATCCTAACCCGTACGCTGACACTGACCCGCGCCCTCACACGTACGCTCCCCCTAAAGCGTTGTCGTACACTCACCTGGACCCTAAACCGTCCCCGTCCCCTAACCCTAACCCTAGCCCGAACCCTAACCCTAACCTTTCCCCGAAGCCTGACCCTCACCCGTCCCCTAATCCTAACCCGTACGCTGACACTGACCCGCGCCCTCACACGTACGCTCCCCCTAAAGCGTTGTCGTACCCTCACCTGGACCCTAAACCATCCCCGTCCCCTAACCCTAACCCTAGCCCGAACCCTAACCCTAACCCTTCCCCGAAACCTGACCCTCACCCGTCCCCTAATCCTAACCCGTACGCTGACACTGACCCGCGCCCTCACACGTACGCTCCCCCTAAAGCGTTGTCGTACCCTCACCTGGACCCTAAACCGTCCCCGTCCCCTAACCCTAACCCTAGCCCGAACCCTAACCCTAACCCTTCCCCGAAGCCTGACCCTCACCCGTCCCCTAATCCTAACCCGTACGCTGACACTGACCCGCGCCCTCACACGTACGCTCCCCCGAAAGCGTTGTCGTACCCTCACCTGGACCCTAAACCGTCCCCGTCCCCTAACCCTAACCCTAGCCCGAACCCTAACCCTAACCCTTCCCCGAAGCCTGACCCTCACCCGTCCCCTAATCCTAACCCGTACGCTGACACTGACCCGCGCCCTCACACGTACGCTCCCCCGAAAGCGTTGTCGTACCCTCACCTGGACCCTAAACCGTCCCCGTCCCCTAACCCTAACCCTAGCCCGAACCCTAACCCTAACCCTTCCCCGAAGCCTGACCCTCACCCGTCCCCTAATCCTAACCCGTACGCTGACACTGACCCGCGCCCTCACACGTACGCTCCCCCTAAAGCGTTGTCGTACACTCACCTGGACCCTAAACCGTCCCCGTCCCCTAACCCTAACCCTAGCCCGAACCCTAACCCTAACCTTTCCCCGAAGCCTGACCCTCACCCGTCCCCTAATCCTAACCCGTACGCTGACACTGACCCGCGCCCTCACACGTACGCTCCCCCTAAAGCGTTGTCGTACCCTCACCTGGACCCTAAACCGTCCCCGTCCCCTAACCCTAGCCCTAGCCCGAACCCTAACCCTAACCCTTCCCCGAAACCTGACCCTCACCCGTCCCCTAATCCTAACCCGTACGCTGACACTGACCCGCGCCCTCACACGTACGCTCCCCCTAAAGCGTTGTCGTACCCTCACCTGGACCCTAAACCGTCCCCGTCCCCTAACCCTAACCCTAGCCCGAACCCTAACCCTAACCCTTCCCCGAAGCCTGACCCTCACCCGTCCCCTAATCCTAACCCGTACGCTGACACTGACCCGCGCCCTCACACGTACGCTCCCCCGAAAGCGTTGTCGTACCCTCACCTGGACCCTAAACCGTCCCCGTCCCCTAACCCTAACCCTAGCCCGAACCCTAACCCTAACCCTTCCCCGAAGCCTGACCCTCACCCGTCCCCTAATCCTAACCCGTACGCTGACACTGACCCGCGCCCTCACACGTACGCTCCCCCGAAAGCGTTGTCGTACCCTCACCTGGACCCTAAACCGTCCCCGTCCCCTAACCCTAACCCTAGCCCGAACCCTAACCCTAACACTTCCCCGAAGCCTGACCCTCACCCGTCCCCTAATCCTAACCCGTACGCTGACACTGACCTGCGCCCTCACACGTACGCTCCCCCTAAAGCGTTGTCGTACCCTCACCTGGACCCTAAACCGTCCCCGTCCCCTAACCCTAACCCTAGCCCGAACCCTAACCCTAACCCTTCCCCGAAGCCTGACCCTCACCCGTCCCCTAATCCTAACCCGTACGCTGACACTGACCCGCGCCCTCACACGTACGCTCCCCCTAAAGCATTGTCGTACCCTCACCTGGACCCTAAACCGTCCCCGTCCCCTAACCCTAACCCTAGCCCGAACCCTAACCCTAACCCTTCCCCAAAGCCTGACCCTCAACCGTCCCCTAATCCTAACCCGTACGCTGACACTGACCCGCGCCCTCACACGTACGCTCCCCCTAAAGCGTTGTCGTACCCTCACCTGGACCCTAAACCGTCCCCGTCCCCTAAACCTAACCCTAGCCCGAACCCTAACCCTAACCCTTCCCCGAAGCCTGACCCTCACCCGTCCCCTAATCCTAACCCGTACGCTGACACTGACCCGCGCCCTCACACGTACGCTCCCCCTAAAGCGTTGTCGTACCCTCACCTGGACCCTAAACCGTCCCCGTCCCCTAAACCTAACCCTAGCCCGAACCCTAACCCTAACCCTTCCCCGAAGCCTGACCCTCACCCGTCCCCTACTCCTAACCCGTACGCAGACACTGACCCGCGCCCTCACACGTACGCTCCCCCGAAAGCGTTGTCGTACCCTCACCTGGACCCTAAACCGTCCCCGTCCCCTAACCCTAACCCTAGCCCGAACCCTAACCCTAACCCTTCCCCGAAGCCTGACCCTCACCCGTCCCCTACTCCTAACCCGTACGCAGACACTGACCCGCGCCCTCACACGTACGCTCCCCCGAAAGCGTTGTCGTACCCTCACCTGGACCCTAAACCGTCCCCGTCCCCTAACCCTAACCCTAGCCCGAACCCTAACCCTAACCCTTCCCCGAAGCCTGACCCTCACCCGTCCCCTAATCCTAACCCGTACGCTGACACTGACCCGCGCCCTCACACGTACGCTCCCCCGAAAGCGTTGTCGTACCCTCACCTGGACCCTAAACCGTCCCCGTCCCCTAACCCTAAACCTAGCCCGAACCCTAACCCTAACCCTTCCCCGAAGCCTGACCCTCACCCGTCCCCTAATCCTAACCCGTACGCTGACACTGACCCGCGCCCTCACAAGTACGCTCCCCCTAAAGCGTTGTCGTACCCTCACCTGGACCCTAAACCGTCCCCATCCCCTAACCCTAACCCTAGCCCGAACCCTAACCCTAACCCTTCCCCGAAGCCTGACCCTCACCCGTCCCCTAATCCTAACCCGTACGCTGACACTGACCCGCGCCCTCACACGTACGCTCCCCCTAAAGCGTTGTCGTACCCTCACCTGGACCCTAAACCGTCCCCGTCCCCTAACCCTAACCCTAGCCCGAACCCTAACGCTAACCCTTCCCCGAAGCCTGACCCTCACCCGTCCCCTAATCCTAACCCGTACGCTGACACTGACCCGCGCCCTCACACGTACGCTCCCCCTAAAGCGTTGTCGTACCCTCACCTGGACCCTAAACCGTCCCCGTCCCCTAACCCTAACCCTAGCCCGAACCCTAACCCTAACCCTTCCCCGAAGCCTGACCCTCACCCGTCCCCTAATCCTAACCCGTACGCTGACACTGACCCGCGCCCTCACACGTACGCTCCCCCTAAAGCGTTGTCGTACCCTCACCTGGACCCTAAACCGTCCCCGTCCCCTAACCCTAACCCTAGCCCGAACCCTAACCCTAACCCTTCCCCGAAACCTGACCCTCACCCGTCCCCTAATCCTAACCCGTACGCTGACACTGACCCGCGCCCTCACACGTACGCTCCCCCTAAAGCGTTGTCGTACCCTCACCTGGACACTAAACCGTCCCCGTCCCCTAACCCTAACCCAAGCCCGAACCCTAACCCTAACCCTTCCCCGAAGCCTGACCCTCACCCGTCCCCTAATCCTAACCCGTACGCTGACACTGACCCGCGCCCTCACACGTACGCTCCCCCTAAAGCGTTGTCGTACACTCACCTGGACCCTAAACCGTCCCCGTCCCCTAACCCTAACCCTAGCCCGAACCCTAACCCTAACCCTTCCCCGAAGCCTGACCCTCACCCGTCACCTAATCCTAACCCGTACGCTGACACTGACCCGCCCCCTCACACGTACGCTCCCCCTAAAGCGTTGTCGTACCCTCACCTGGACCCTAAACCGTCCCCGTCCCCTAACCCTAACCCTAGCCCGAACCCTAACCCTAACACTTCCCCGAAGCCTGACCCTCACCCGTCCCCTACTCCTAACCCGTACGCAGACACTGACCCGCGCCCTCACACGTACGCTCCCCCGAAAGCGTTGTCGTACCCTCACCTGGACCCTAAACCGTCCCCGTCCCCTAACCCTAACCCTAGCCCGAACCCTAACCCTAACCCTTCCCCGAAGCCTGACCCTCACCCGTCCCCTAATCCTCACCCTTACGCTGACACTGACCCACGCCCTCACACGTACGCTCCCCCTAAAGCGTTGTCGTACCCTCACCTGGACCCTAAACCGTCCCCGTCCCCTAACCCTAAGCCTAGCCCGAACCCTAACCCTAACCCTTCCCCGAAGCCTGACCCTCACCCGTCCCCTAATCCTAACCCGTACGCTGACACTGACCCGCGCCCTCACACGTACGCTCCCCCTAAAGCGTTGTCGTACCCTCACCTGGACCCTAAACCGTCCCCGTCCCCTAACCCTAACCCTAGCCCGAACCCTAACCCTAACCCTTCCCCGAAGCCTGACCCTCACCCGTCCCCTAATCCTAACCCGTACGCTGACACTGACCCGCGCCCTCTCATGTACGCTCCCCCTAAAGCGTTGTCGTACCCTCACCTGGACCCTAAACCGTCCCCGTCCCCTAACCCTAAGCCTAGCCCGAACCCTAACCCTAACCCTTCCCCGAAGCCTGACCCTCACCCGTCCCCTAATCCTAACCCGTACGCTGACACTGACCCGCGCCCTCACACGTACGCTCCCCCTAAAGCGTTGTCGTACCCTCACCTGGACCCTAAACCGTCCCCGTCCCCTAACCCTAACCCTAGCCCGAACCCTAACCCTAACCCTTCCCCGAAGCCTGACCCTCACCCGTCCCCTAATCCTAACCCGTACGCTGACACTGACCCGCGCCCTCACACGTACGCTCCCCCTAAAGCGTTGTCGTACCCTCACCTGGACCCTAAACCGTCCCCGTCCCCTAACCCTAACCCTAGCCCGAACCCTAACCCTAACCCTTCCCCGAAGCCTGACCCTCACCCGTCCCCTAATCCTAACCCGTACGCTGACACTGACCCGCGCCCTCACACGTACGCTCCCCCTAAAGCGTTGTCGTACCCTCACCTGGACCCTAAACCGTCCCCGTCCCCTAACCCTAACCCTAGCCCGAACCCTAACCCTAACCCTTCCCCGAAGCCTGACCCTCACCCGTCCCCTAATCCTAACCCGTACGCTGACACTGACCCGCGCCCTCACACGTACGCTCCCCCGAAAGCGTTGTCGTACCCTCACCTGGACCCTAAACCGTCCCCGTCCCCTAACCCTAACCCTAGCCCGAACCCTAACCCTAACCCTTCCCCGAAGCCTGACCCTCACCCGTCCCCTAATCCTAACCCGTACGCTGACACTGACCCGCGCCCTCACACGTACGCTCCCCCTAAAGCGTTGTCGTACACTCACCTGGACCCTAAACCGTCCCCGTCCCCTAACCCTAACCCTAGCCCGAACCCTAACCCTAACCTTTCCCCGAAGCCTGACCCTCACCCGTCCCCTAATCCTAACCCGTACGCTGACACTGACCCGCGCCCTCACACGTACGCTCCCCCTAAAGCGTTGTCGTACCCTCACCTGGACCCTAAACCATCCCCGTCCCCTAACCCTAACCCTAGCCCGAACCCTAACCCTAACCCTTCCCCGAAACCTGACCCTCACCCGTCCCCTAATCCTAACCCGTACGCTGACACTGACCCGCGCCCTCACACGTACGCTCCCCCTAAAGCGTTGTCGTACCCTCACCTGGACCCTAAACCGTCCCCGTCCCCTAACCCTAACCCTAGCCCGAACCCTAACCCTAACCCTTCCCCGAAGCCTGACCCTCACCCGTCCCCTAATCCTAACCCGTACGCTGACACTGACCCGCGCCCTCACACGTACGCTCCCCCGAAAGCGTTGTCGTACCCTCACCTGGACCCTAAACCGTCCCCGTCCCCTAACCCTAACCCTAGCCCGAACCCTAACCCTAACCCTTCCCCGAAGCCTGACCCTCACCCGTCCCCTAATCCTAACCCGTACGCTGACACTGACCCGCGCCCTCACACGTACGCTCCCCCGAAAGCGTTGTCGTACCCTCACCTGGACCCTAAACCGTCCCCGTCCCCTAACCCTAACCCTAGCCCGAACCCTAACCCTAACCCTTCCCCGAAGCCTGACCCTCACCCGTCCCCTAATCCTAACCCGTACGCTGACACTGACCCGCGCCCTCACACGTACGCTCCCCCTAAAGCGTTGTCGTACACTCACCTGGACCCTAAACCGTCCCCGTCCCCTAACCCTAACCCTAGCCCGAACCCTAACCCTAACCTTTCCCCGAAGCCTGACCCTCACCCGTCCCCTAATCCTAACCCGTACGCTGACACTGACCCGCGCCCTCACACGTACGCTCCCCCTAAAGCGTTGTCGTACCCTCACCTGGACCCTAAACCGTCCCCGTCCCCTAACCCTAGCCCTAGCCCGAACCCTAACCCTAACCCTTCCCCGAAACCTGACCCTCACCCGTCCCCTAATCCTAACCCGTACGCTGACACTGACCCGCGCCCTCACACGTACGCTCCCCCTAAAGCGTTGTCGTACCCTCACCTGGACCCTAAACCGTCCCCGTCCCCTAACCCTAACCCTAGCCCGAACCCTAACCCTAACCCTTCCCCGAAGCCTGACCCTCACCCGTCCCCTAATCCTAACCCGTACGCTGACACTGACCCGCGCCCTCACACGTACGCTCCCCCGAAAGCGTTGTCGTACCCTCACCTGGACCCTAAACCGTCCCCGTCCCCTAACCCTAACCCTAGCCCGAACCCTAACCCTAACCCTTCCCCGAAGCCTGACCCTCACCCGTCCCCTAATCCTAACCCGTACGCTGACACTGACCCGCGCCCTCACACGTACGCTCCCCGAAAGCGTTGTCGTACCCTCACCTGGACCCTAAACCGTCCCCGTCCCCTAACCCTAACCCTAGCCCGAACCCTAACCCTAACACTTCCCCGAAGCCTGACCCTCACCCGTCCCCTAATCCTAACCCGTACGCTGACACTGACCTGCGCCCTCACACGTACGCTCCCCCTAAAGCGTTGTCGTACCCTCACCTGGACCCTAAACCGTCCCCGTCCCCTAACCCTAACCCTAGCCCGAACCCTAACCCTAACCCTTCCCCGAAGCCTGACCCTCACCCGTCCCCTAATCCTAACCCGTACGCTGACACTGACCCGCGCCCTCACACGTACGCTCCCCCTAAAGCATTGTCGTACCCTCACCTGGACCCTAAACCGTCCCCGTCCCCTAACCCTAACCCTAGCCCGAACCCTAACCCTAACCCTTCCCCAAAGCCTGACCCTCACCCGTCCCCTAATCCTAACCCGTACGCTGACACTGACCCGCGCCCTCACACGTACGCTCCCCCTAAAGCGTTGTCGTACCCTCACCTGGACCCTAAACCGTCCCCGTCCCCTAAACCTAACCCTAGCCCGAACCCTAACCCTAACCCTTCCCCGAAGCCTGACCCTCACCCGTCCCCTAATCCTAACCCGTACGCTGACACTGACCCGCGCCCTCACACGTACGCTCCCCCTAAAGCGTTGTCGTACCCTCACCTGGACCCTAAACCGTCCCCGTCCCCTAAACCTAACCCTAGCCCGAACCCTAACCCTAACCCTTCCCCGAAGCCTGACCCTCACCCGTCCCCTACTCCTAACCCGTACGCAGACACTGACCCGCGCCCTCACACGTACGCTCCCCCGAAAGCGTTGTCGTACCCTCACCTGGACCCTAAACCGTCCCCGTCCCCTAACCCTAACCCTAGCCCGAACCCTAACCCTAACCCTTCCCCGAAGCCTGACCCTCACCCGTCCCCTACTCCTAACCCGTACGCAGACACTGACCCGCGCCCTCACACGTACGCTCCCCCGAAAGCGTTGTCGTACCCTCACCTGGACCTAAACCGTCCCCGTCCCCTAACCCTAACCCTAGCCCGAACCCTAACCCTAACCCTTCCCCGAAGCCTGACCCTCACCCGTCCCTAATCCTAACCCGTACGCTGACACTGACCCGCGCCCTCACACGTACGCTCCCCCGAAAGCGTTGTCGTACCCTCACCTGGTGGACCCTAAACCGTCCCCGTCCCCTAACCCTAAACCTAGCCCGAACCCTAACCCTAACCCTTCCCCGAAGCCTGACCCTCACCCGTCCCCTAATCCTAACCCGTACGCTGACACTGACCCGCGCCCTCACAAGTACGCTCCCCCTAAAGCGTTGTCGTACCCTCACCTGGACCCTAAACCGTCCCCATCCCCTAACCCTAACCCTAGCCCGAACCCTAACCCTAACCCTTCCCCGAAGCCTGACCCTCACCCGTCCCCTAATCCTAACCCGTACGCTGACACTGACCCGCGCCCTCACACGTACGCTCCCCCTAAAGCGTTGTCGTACCCTCACCTGGACCCTAAACCGTCCCCGTCCCCTAACCCTAACCCTAGCCCGAACCCTAACGCTAACCCTTCCCCGAAGCCTGACCCTCACCCGTCCCCTAATCCTAACCCGTACGCTGACACTGACCCGCGCCCTCACACGTACGCTCCCCCTAAAGCGTTGTCGTACCCTCACCTGGACCCTAAACCGTCCCCGTCCCCTAACCCTAACCCTAGCCCGAACCCTAACCCTAACCCTTCCCCGAAGCCTGACCCTCACCCGTCCCCTAATCCTAACCCGTACGCTGACACTGACCCGCGCCCTCACACGTACGCTCCCCCTAAAGCGTTGTCGTACCCTCACCTGGACCCTAAACCGTCCCCGTCCCCTAACCCTAACCCTAGCCCGAACCCTAACCCTAACCCTTCCCCGAAACCTGACCCTCACCCGTCCCCTAATCCTAACCCGTACGCTGACACTGACCCGCGCCCTCACACGTACGCTCCCCCTAAAGCGTTGTCGTACCCTCACCTGGACACTAAACCGTCCCCGTCCCCTAACCCTAACCCAAGCCCGAACCCTAACCCTAACCCTTCCCCGAAGCCTGACCCTCACCCGTCCCCTAATCCTAACCCGTACGCTGACACTGACCCGCGCCCTCACACGTACGCTCCCCCTAAAGCGTTGTCGTACACTCACCTGGACCCTAAACCGTCCCCGTCCCCTAACCCTAACCCTAGCCCGAACCCTAACCCTAACCCTTCCCCGAAGCCTGACCCTCACCCGTCACCTAATCCTAACCCGTACGCTGACACTGACCCGCCCCCTCACACGTACGCTCCCCCTAAAGCGTTGTCGTACCCTCACCTGGACCCTAAACCGTCCCCGTCCCCTAACCCTAACCCTAGCCCGAACCCTAACCCTAACACTTCCCCGAAGCCTGACCCTCACCCGTCCCCTACTCCTAACCCGTACGCAGACACTGACCCGCGCCCTCACACGTACGCTCCCCCGAAAGCGTTGTCGTACCCTCACCTGGACCCTAAACCGTCCCCGTCCCCTAACCCTAACCCTAGCCCGAACCCTAACCCTAACCCTTCCCCGAAGCCTGACCCTCACCCGTCCCCTACTCCTAACCCGTACGCAGACACTGACCCGCGCCCTCACACGTACGCTCCCCCGAAAGCGTTGTCGTACCCTCACCTGGACCCTAAACCGTCCCCGTCCCCTAACCCTAACCCTAGCCCGAACCCTAACCCTAACCCTTCCCCGAAGCCTGACCCTCACCCGTCCCCTAATCCTAACCCGTACGCTGACACTGACCCGCGCCCTCACACGTACGCTCCCCCTAAAGCGTTGTCGTACCCTCACCTGGACCCTAAACCGTCCCCGTCCCCTAACCCTAACCCTAGCCCGAACCCTAACCCTAACCCTTCCCCGAAGCCTGACCCTCACCCGTCCCCTAATCCTAACCCGTACGCTGACACTGACCCGCGCCCTCACACGTACGCTCCCCCTAAAGCGTTGTCGTACCCTCACCTGGACCCTAAACCGTCCCCATCCCCTAACCCTAACCCTAGCCCGAACCCTAACCCTAACCCTTCCCCGAAGCCTGACCCTCACCCGTCCCCTAATCCTAACCCGTACGCTGACACTGACCCGCGCCCTCACACGTACGCTCCCCCTAAAGCGTTGTCGTACCCTCACCTGGACCCTAAACCGTCCCCGTCCCCTAACCCTAACCCTAGCCCGAACCCTAACCCTAACCCTTCCCCGAAGCCTGACCCTCACCCGTCCCCTACTCCTAACCCGTACGCTGACACTGACCCGCGCCCTCACACGTACGCTCCCCCGAAAGCGTTGTCGTACCCTCACCTGGACCCTAAACCGTCCCCGTCCCCTAACCCTAACCCTAGCCCGAACCCTAACCCTAACCCTTCCCCGAAGCCTGACCCTCACCCGTCCCCTAATCCTAACCCGTACGCTGACACTGACCCGCGCCCTCACACGTACGCTCCCCCTAAAGCGTTGTCGTACCCTCACCTGGACCCTAAACCGTCCCCGTCCCCTAACCCTAACCCTAGCCCGAACCCTAACCCTAACCCTTCCCCGAAGCCTGACCCTCACCCGTCCCCTAATCCTAACCCGTACGCTGACACTGACCCGCGCCCTCACACGTACGCTCCCCCTAAAGCGTTGTCGTACCCTCACCTGGGCCCTAAACCGTCCCCGTCCCCTAACCCTAACCCTAGCCCGAACCCTAACCCTAACCCTTCCCCGAAGCCTGACCCTCACCCGTCCCCTAATCCTAACCCGTACGCTGACATTGACCCGCGCCCTCACACGTACGCTCCCCCTAAAGCGTTGTCGTACCCTCACCTGGACCCTAAACCGTCCCCGTCCCCTAACCCTAACCCTAGCCCGAACCCTAACCCTAACCCTTCCCCGAAGCCTGACCCTCACCCGTCCCCTTATCCTAACCCGTACGCTGACACTGACCCGCGCCCTCACACGTACGCTCCCCCTAAAGCGTTGTCGTACCCTCACCTGGACCCTAAACCGTCCCCGTCCCCTAACCCTAACCCTAGCCCGAACCCTAACGCTAACCCTTCCCCGAAGCCTGACCCTCACCCGTCCCCTAATCCTAACCCGTACGCTGACACTGACCCGCGCCCTCACACGTACGCTCCCCCTAAAGCGTTGTCGTACCCTCACCTGGACCCTAAACCGTCCCCGTCCCCTAACCCTAACCCTAGCCCGAACCCTAACCCTAACCCTTCCCCGAAGCCTGACCCTCACCCGTCCCCTAATCCTAACCCGTACGCTGACACTGACCCGCGCCCTCACACGTACGCTCCCCCTAAAGCGTTGTCGTACCCTCACCTGGACCCTAAACCGTCCCCGTCCCCTAAACCTAACCCTAGCCCGAACCCTAACCCTAACCCTTCCCCGAAGCCTGACCCTCACCCGTCCCCTAATCCTAACCCGTAGGCTGACACTGACCCGCGCCCTCACACGTACGCTCCCCCTAAAGCGTTGTCGTACCCTCACCTGGACCCTAAACCGTCCCCGTCCCCTAAACCTAACCCTAGCCCGAACCCTAAACCTAACCCTTCCCCGAAGCCTGACCCTCACCCGTCCCCTAATCCTAACCCGTACGCTGACACTGACCCGCGCCCTCACACGTACGCTCCCCCTAAAGCGTTGTCGTACCCTCACCTGGACCCTAAACCGTCCCCGTCCCCTAACCCTAACCCTAGCCCGAACCCTAACCCTAACCCTTCCCCGAAGCCTGACCCTCACCCTTCCCCTAATCCTAACCCGTACGCTGACACTGACCCGCGCCCTCACACGTACGCTCCCCCTAAAGCGTTGTCGTACCCTCACCTGGACCCTAAACCGTCCCCGTCCCCTAACCCTAAACCTAGCCCGAAACCTAACCCTAACCCTTCCCCGAAGCCTGACCCTCACCCGTCCCCTAATCCTAACCCGTACGCTGACACTGACCCGCGCCCTCACACGAACGCTCCCCCTAAAGCGTTGTCGTACCCTCACCTGGACCCTAAACCGTCCCCGTCCCCTAACCCTAACCCTAGCCCGAACCCTAACCCTAACCCTTCCCCGAAGCCTGACCCTCACCCGTCCCCTAATCCTAACCCGTACGCTGACACTGACCCGCGCCCTCACACGTACGCTCCCCCTAAAGCGTTGTTGTACCCTCACCTGGACCCTAAACCGTCCCCGTCCCCTAACCCTAACCCTAGCCCGAACCCTAACCCTAACCCTTCCCCGAAGCCTGACCCTCACCCGTCCCCTAATCCTAACCCGTACGCTGACACTGACCCGCGCCCTCACACGTACGCTCCCCCTAAAGCGTTGTCGTACCCTCACCTGGACCCTAAACCGTCCCCATCCCCTAACCCTAACCCTAGCCCGAACCCTAACCCTAACCCTTCCCCGAAGCCTGACCCTCACCCGTCCCCTAATCCTAACCCGTACGCTGACACTGACCCGCGCCCTCACACGTACGCTCCCCCTAAAGCGTTGTCGTACCCTCACCTGGACCCTAAACCGTCCCCGTCCCCTAACCCTAACCCTAGCCCGAACCCTAACGCTAACCCTTCCCCGAAGCCTGACCCTCACCCGTCCCCTAATCCTAACCCGTACGCTGACACTGACCCGCGCCCTCACACGTACGCTCCCCCTAAAGCGTTGTCGTACCCTCACCTGGACCCTAAACCGTCCCCGTCCCCTAACCCTAACCCTAGCCCGAACCCTAACCCTAACCCTTCCCCGAAGCCTGACCCTCACCCGTCCCCTAATCCTAACCCGTACGCTGACACTGACCCGCGCCCTCACACGTACGCTCCCCCTAAAGCGTTGTCGTACCCTCACCTGGACCCTAAACCGTCCCCGTCCCCTAACCCTAACCCTAGCCCGAACCCTAACCCTAACCCTTCCCCGAAACCTGACCCTCACCCGTCCCCTAATCCTAACCCGTACGCTGACACTGACCCGCGCCCTCACACGTACGCTCCCCCTAAAGCGTTGTCGTACCCTCACCTGGACACTAAACCGTCCCCTAACCCTAACCCTAACCCAAGCCCGAACCCTAACCCTAACCCTTCCCCGAAGCCTGACCCTCACCCGTCCCCTAATCCTAACCCGTACGCTGACACTGACCCGCGCCCTCACACGTACGCTCCCCCTAAAGCGTTGTCGTACACTCACCTGGACCCTAAACCGTCCCCGTCCCCTAACCCTAACCCTAGCCCGAACCCTAACCCTAACCCTTCCCCGAAGCCTGACCCTCACCCGTCACCTAATCCTAACCCGTACGCTGACACTGACCCGCCCCCTCACACGTACGCTCCCCCTAAAGCGTTGTCGTACCCTCACCTGGACCCTAAACCGTCCCCGTCCCCTAACCCTAACCCTAGCCCGAACCCTAACCCTAACACTTCCCCGAAGCCTGACCCTCACCCGTCCCCTACTCCTAACCCGTACGCAGACACTGACCCGCGCCCTCACACGTACGCTCCCCCGAAAGCGTTGTCGTACCCTCACCTGGACCCTAAACCGTCCCCGTCCCCTAACCCTAACCCTAGCCCGAACCCTAACCCTAACCCTTCCCCGAAGCCTGACCCTCACCCGTCCCCTACTCCTAACCCGTACGCAGACACTGACCCGCGCCCTCACACGTACGCTCCCCCGAAAGCGTTGTCGTACCCTCACCTGGACCCTAAACCGTCCCCGTCCCCTAACCCTAACCCTAGCCCGAACCCTAACCCTAACCCTTCCCCGAAGCCTGACCCTCACCCGTCCCCTAATCCTAACCCGTACGCTGACACTGACCCGCGCCCTCACACGTACGCTCCCCCTAAAGCGTTGTCGTACCCTCACCTGGACCCTAAACCGTCCCCGTCCCCTAACCCTAACCCTAGCCCGAACCCTAACCCTAACCCTTCCCCGAAGCCTGACCCTCACCCGTCCCCTAATCCTAACCCGTACGCTGACACTGACCCGCGCCCTCACACGTACGCTCCCCCTAAAGCGTTGTCGTACCCTCACCTGGACCCTAAACCGTCCCCATCCCCTAACCCTAACCCTAGCCCGAACCCTAACCCTAACCCTTCCCCGAAGCCTGACCCTCACCCGTCCCCTAATCCTAACCCGTACGCTGACACTGACCCGCGCCCTCACACGTACGCTCCCCCTAAAGCGTTGTCGTACCCTCACCTGGACCCTAAACCGTCCCCGTCCCCTAACCCTAACCCTAGCCCGAACCCTAACCCTAACCCTTCCCCGAAGCCTGACCCTCACCCGTCCCCTACTCCTAACCCGTACGCTGACACTGACCCGCGCCCTCACACGTACGCTCCCCCGAAAGCGTTGTCGTACCCTCACCTGGACCCTAAACCGTCCCCGTCCCCTAACCCTAACCCTAGCCCGAACCCTAACCCTAACCCTTCCCCGAAGCCTGACCCTCACCCGTCCCCTAATCCTAACCCGTACGCTGACACTGACCCGCGCCCTCACACGTACGCTCCCCCTAAAGCGTTGTCGTACCCTCACCTGGACCCTAAACCGTCCCCGTCCCCTAACCCTAACCCTAGCCCGAACCCTAACCCTAACCCTTCCCCGAAGCCTGACCCTCACCCGTCCCCTAATCCTAACCCGTACGCTGACACTGACCCGCGCCCTCACACGTACGCTCCCCCTAAAGCGTTGTCGTACCCTCACCTGGGCCCTAAACCGTCCCCGTCCCCTAACCCTAACCCTAGCCCGAACCCTAACCCTAACACTTCCCCGAAGCCTGACCCTCACCCGTCCCCTAATCCTAACCCGTACGCTGACATTGACCCGCGCCCTCACACGTACGCTCCCCCTAAAGCGTTGTCGTACCCTCACCTGGACCCTAAACCGTCCCCGTCCCCTAACCCTAACCCTAGCCCGAACCCTAACCCTAACCCTTCCCCGAAGCCTGACCCTCACCCGTCCCCTTATCCTAACCCGTACGCTGACACTGACCCGCGCCCTCACACGTACGCTCCCCCTAAAGCGTTGTCGTACCCTCACCTGGACCCTAAACCGTCCCCGTCCCCTAACCCTAACCCTAGCCCGAACCCTAACGCTAACCCTTCCCCGAAGCCTGACCCTCACCCGTCCCCTAATCCTAACCCGTAGGCTGACACTGACCCGCGCCCTCACACGTACGCTCCCCCTAAAGCGTTGTCGTACCCTCACCTGGACCCTAAACCGTCCCCGTCCCCTAAACCTAACCCTAGCCCGAACCCTAAACCTAACCCTTCCCCGAAGCCTGACCCTCACCCGTCCCCTAATCCTAACCCGTACGCTGACACTGACCCGCGCCCTCACACGTACGCTCCCCCTAAAGCGTTGTCGTACCCTCACCTGGACCCTAAACCGTCCCCGTCCCCTAACCCTAACCCTAGCCCGAACCCTAACCCTAACCCTTCCCCGAAGCCTGACCCTCACCCTTCCCCTAATCCTAACCCGTACGCTGACACTGACCCGCGCCCTCACACGTACGCTCCCCCTAAAGCGTTGTCGTACCCTCACCTGGACCCTAAACCGTCCCCGTCCCCTAACCCTAAACCTAGCCCGAAACCTAACCCTAACCCTTCCCCGAAGCCTGACCCTCACCCGTCCCCTAATCCTAACCCGTACGCTGACACTGACCCGCGCCCTCACACGAACGCTCCCCCTAAAGCGTTGTCGTACCCTCACCTGGACCCTAAACCGTCCCCGTCCCCTAACCCTAACCCTAGCCCGAACCCTAACCCTAACCCTTCCCCGAAGCCTGACCCTCACCCGTCCCCTAATCCTAACCCGTACCCTGACACTGACCCGCGCCCTCACACGTACGCTCCCCCGAAAGCGTTGTCGTACCCTCACCTGGACCCTAAACCGTCCCCGTCCCCTAACCCTAACCCTAGCCCGAACCCTAACCCTAACCCTTCCCCGAAGCCTGACCCTCACCCGTCCCCTAATCCTAACCCGTACGCTGACTCCCCTAACCCTAACCCTAGCCCGAACCCTAACCCTAACCCTTCCCCGAAGCCTGACCCTCACCCGTCCCCTAATCCTAACCCGTACGCTGACACTGACCCGCGCCCTCACACGTACGCTGCCCCTAAAGTTGTCGTACCCTCACTGGACCCTAAACCGTCCGCCCTAACCCTAACCCTAGCCCGAACCCTAACCCTAACCCTTCCCCGAAGCCGCTCACCCGTCCCCTAATCCTAACCCTACGCTGACACTGACCCGCGCCCTCCACCCTAGCCCGAACCCTAACCCTAACTCTTCCCCGAAGCCTGACCCTCACCCGTCCCCTAATCCTAACCCGCTGACCCGCGCCCTCACACGTACGCTCCCCCTAAAGCGTTGTCGTACCCTCACCTGGACCCTAAACCGTCCCCGTCCCCTAACCCTAACCCTAGCCCGAACCCTAACCCTAACTCTTCCCCGAAGCCTGACCCTCACCCGTCCCCTAATCCTAACCCGTACGCTGACACTGACCCGCGCCCTCACACGTACGCTCCCCCTAAAGCGTTGTCGTACCCTCACCTGGACCCTAAACCGTCCCCGTCCCCTAACCCTAACCCTAGCCCGAACCCTAACCCTAACCCTTACCCGAAGCCTGACCCTCACCCGTCCCCTAATCCTAACCCGTACGCTGACACTGACCCGCGCCCTCACACGTACGCTCCCCCTAAAGCGTTGTCGTACCCTCACCTGGACCCTAAACCGTCCCCGTCCCCTAACCCTAACCCTAGCTCGAACCCTAACCCTAACCCTTCCCCGAAGCCTGAACCTCACCCGTCCCCTAATACTAACCCGTACGCTGACACTGACCCGCGCCCTCACACGTACGCTCCCCCTAAAGCGTTGTCGTACCCTCACCTGGACCCTAAACCGTCCCCGTCCCCTAACCCTAACCCTAGCCCGAACCCTAACCCTAACCCTTCCCCGAAGCCTGACCCTCACCCGTCCCCTAATCCTAACCCGTACGCTGACACTGACCCGCGCCCTCACACGTACGCTCCCCCTAAAGCGTTGTCGTACCCTCACCTGGACCCTAAACCGTCCCCGTCCCCTAGCCCTAACCCTAGCCCGAACCCTAACCCTAACCCTTCCCCGAAGCCTGACCCTCACCCGTCCCCTAATCCTAACCCGTACGCTGACACTGACCCGCGCCCTCACACGTACGCTCCCCCTAAAGCGTTGTCGTACCCTCACCTGGACCCTAAACCGTCCCCGTCCCCTAACCCTAACCCTAGCCCGAACCCTAACCCTAACCCTTCCCCGAAGCCTGACCCTCACCCGTCCCCTAATCCTAACCCGTACGCTGACACTGACCCGCGCCCTCACACGTACGCTCCCCCTAAAGCGTTGTCGTACCCTCACCTGGACCCTAAACCGTCCCCGTCCCCTAACCCTAAGCCTAGCCCGAACCCTAACCCTAACCCTTCCCCGAAGCCTGACCCTCACCCGTCCCCTAATCCTAACCCGTACGCTGACACTGACCCGCGCCCTCACACGTTCGCTCCCCCTAAAGCGTTGTCGTACCCTCACCTGGACCCTAAACCGTCCCCGTCCCCTAACCCTAACCCTAGCCCGAACCCTAACCCTAACCCTTCCCCGAAGCCTGACCCTCACCCGTCCCATAATCCTAACCCGTACGCTGACACTGACCCGCGCCCTCACACGTACGCTCCCCCTAAAGCGTTGTCGTACCCTCACCTGGACCCTAAACCGTCCCCGTCCCCTAACCCTAACCCTAGCCCGAACCCTAACCCTAACCCTTCCCCGAAGCCTGACCCTCACCCGTCCCCTAATCCTAACCCGTACGCTGACACTGACCCGCGCCCTCACACGTACGCTCCCCCTAAAGCGTTGTCGTACCCTCACCTGGACCCTAAACCGTCCCCGTCCCCTAACCCTAAGCCTAGCCCGAACCCTAACCCTAACCCTTCCCCGAAGCCTGACCCTCACCCGTCCCCTAATCCTAACCCGTACGCTGACACTGACCCGCGCCCTCACACGTACGCTCCCCCTAAAGCGTTGTCGTACCCTCACCTGGACCCTAAACCGTCCCCGTCCCCTAACCCTAAGCCTAGCCCGAACCCTAACCCTAACCCTTCCCCGAAGCCTGACCCTCACCCGTCCCCTAATCCTAACCCGTACGCTGACACTGACCCGCGCCCTCACACGTACGCTCCCCCTAAAGCGTTGTCGTACCCTCACCTGGACCCTAAACCGTCCCCGTCCCCTAACCCTAACCCTAGCCCGAACCCTAACCCTAACCCTTCCCCGAAGCCTGACCCTCACCCGTCCCCTAATCCTAACCCGTACGCTGACACTGACCCGCGCCCTCACACGTACGCTCCCCCTAAAGCGTTGTCGTACCCTCACCTGGACCCTAAACCGTCCCCGTCCCCTAACCCTAACCCTAGCCCGAACCCTAACCCTAACCCTTCCCCGAAGCCTGACCCTCACCCGTCCCCTAATCCTAACCCGTACGCTGACACTGACCTGCGCCCTCACACGTACGCTCCCCCTTAAGCGTTGTCGTACCCTCACCTGGACCCTAAACCGTCCCCGTCCCCTAACCCTAACCCTAGCCCGAACCCTAACCCTAACCCTTCCCCGAAGCCTGACCCTCACCCGTCCCCTAATCCTAACCCGTACGCTGACACTGACCCGCGCCCTCACACGTACGCTCCCCCTAAAGCGTTGTCGTACCCTCACCTGGACCCTAAACCGTCCCCGTCCCCTAACCCTAACCCTAGCCCGAACCCTAACCCTAACCCTTCCCCGAAGCCTGACCCTCACCCGTCCCCTAATCCTAACCCGTACGCTGACACTGACCCGCGCCCTCACACGTACGCTCCCCCTAAAGCGTTGTCGTACCCTCACCTGGACCCTAAACCGTCCCCGTCCCCTAACCCTAACCCTAGCCCGAACCCTAACCCTAACCCTTCCCCGAAGCCTGACCCTCACCCGTCCCCTAATCCTAACCCGTACGCTGACACTGACCCGCGCCCTCACACGTACGCTCCCCCTAAAGCGTTGTCGTACCCTCACCTGGACCCTAAACCGTCCCCGTCCCCTAACCCTAACCCTAGCCCGAACCCTAACCCTAACCCTTCCCCGAAGCCTGACCCTCACCCGTCCCCTAATACTAACCCGTACGCTGACACTGACCCGCGCCCTCACACGTACGCTCCCCCTAAAGCGTTGTCGTACCCTCACCTGGACCCTAAACCGTCCCCGTCCCCTAACCCTAACCCTAGCCCGAACCCTAAACCTAACCCTTCCCCGAAGCCTGACCCTCACCCGTCCCCTAATCCTAACCCGTACGCTGACACTGACCCGCGCCCTCACACGTACGCTCCCCCTAAAGCGTTGTCGTACCCTCACCTGGACCCTAAACCGTCCCCGTCCCCTAACCGTAACCCTAGCCCGAACCCTAACCCTAACCCTTCCCCGAAGCCTGACCCTCACCCGTCCCCTAATCCTAACCCGTACGCTGACACTGACCCGCGCCCTCACACGTACGCTCCCCCTAAAGCGTTGTCGTACCCTCACCTGGACCCTAAACCGTCCCCGTCCCGTAACCCTAACCCTAGCCCGAACCCTAACCCTAACCCTTCCCCGAAGCCTGACCCTCACCCGTCCCCTAATCCTAACCCGTACGGTGACACTGACCCGCACCCTCACACGTACGCTCCCCCTAAAGCGTTGTCGTACCCTCACCTGGACCCTAAACCGTCCCCGTCCCCTAACCCTAACCCTAGCCCGAACCCTAACCCTAACCCTTCCCCGAAGCCTGACCCTCACCCGTCCCCTAATACTAACCCGTACGCTGACACTGACCCGCGCCCTCACACGTACGCTCCCCCTAAAGCGTTGTCGTACCCTCACCTGGACCCTAAACCGTCCCCGGCCCCTAACCCTAACCCTAGCCCGAACCCTAACCCTAACCCTTCCCCGAAGCCTGACCCTCACCCGTCCCCTAATCCTAACCCGTGCGCTGACACTGACCCGCGCCCTCACACGTACGCTCCCCCTAAAGCGTTGTCGTACCCTCACCTGGACCCTAAACCGTCCCCGTCCCCTAACCCTAACCCTAGCCCGAACCCTAACCCTAACCCTTCCCCGAAGCCTGACCCTCACCCGTCCCCTAATCCTAACCCGTACGCTGACACTGACCCGCGCCCTCACACGTACGCTCCCCCTAAAGCGTTGTCGTACCCTCACCTGGACCCTAAACCGTCCCCGTCCCCTAACCCTAACCCTAGCCCGAACCCTAACACTAACCCTTCCCCGAAGCCTGACCCTCACCCGTCCCCTAATCCTAACCCGTACGCTGACACTGACCCGCGCCCTCACACGTACGCTCCCCCTAAAGCGTTGTCGTACCCTCACCTGGACCCTAAACCTTCCCCGTCCCCTAACCCTAACCCTAGCCCGAACCCTAACCCTAACCCTTCCCCGAAGCCTGACCCTCACCTGTCCCCTAATCCTAACCCGTACGCTGACACTGACCCGCGCCCTCACACGTACGCTCCCCCTAAAGCGTTGTCGTACCCTCACCTGGACCCTAAACCGTCCCCGTCCCCTAACCCTAACCCTAGCCCGAACCCTAACCCTAACCCTTCCCCGAAGCCTGACCCTCACCCGTCCCCTAATCCTAACCCGTACGCTGACACTGACCCGCGCCCTCACACGTACGCTCCCCCTAAAGCGTTGTCGTACCCTCACCTGGACCCTAAACCGTCCCCGTCCCCTAACCCTAACCCTAGACCGAACCCTAACCCTAACCCTTCCCCGAAGCCTGACCCTCACCCGTCCCCTAATCCTAACCCGTACGCTGACACTGACCCGCGCCCTCACACGTACGCTCCCCCTAAAGTGTTGTCGTACCCTCACCTGGACCCTAAACCGTCCCTGCCCCCTAACCCTAACCCTAGCCCGAACCCTAACCCTAACCCTTCCCCGAAGCCTGACCGTCACCCGTCCCCTAATCCTAACCCGTACGCTGACACTGACCCGCGCCCTCACACGTACGCTCCCCCTAAAGCGTTGTCGTACCCTCACCTGGACCCTAAACCGTCCCCGTCCCCTAACCCTAACCCTAGCCCGAACCCTAACCCTAACCCTTCCCCGAAGCCTGACCCTCACCCGTCCCCTAATCCTAACCCGCACGCTGACACTGACCCGCGCCCTCACACGTACGCTCCCCCTAAAGCGTTGTCGTACCCTCACCTGGACCCTAAACCGTCCCCGTCCCCTAACTCTAACCCTAGCCCGAACCCTAACCCTAACCCTTCCCCGAAGCCTGACCCTCACCCGTCCCCTAATCCTAACCCGTACGCTGACACTGACCCGCGCCCTCACACGTACGCTCCCCCTAAAGCGTTGTCGTACCCTCACCTGGACCCTAAACCGTCCCCGTCCCCTAACCCTAACCCTAGCCCGAACCCTAACCCTAACCCTTCCCCGAAGCCTGACCCTCACCCGTCCCCTAATTCTAACCCGTACGCTGACACTGACCCGCGCCCTCACACGTACGCTCCCCCTAAAGCGTTGTCGTACCCTCACCTGGACCCTAAACCGTCCCCGTCCCCTAACCCTAACCCTAGCCCGAACCCTAACCCTAACCCTTCCCCGAAGCCTGACCCTCACCCGTCCCCTAATCCTAACCCGTACGCTGACACTGACCCGCGCCCTCACACGTACGCTCCCCCTAAAGCGTTGTCGTACCCTCACCTGGACCCTAAACCGTCCCCGTCCCCTAACCCTAACCCTAGCCCGAACCCTAACCCTAACCCTTCCCCGAAGCCTGACCCTCACCCGTCCCCTAATCCTAACCCGTACGCTGACACTGACCCGCGCCCTCACACGTACGCTCCCCCGAAAGCGTTGTCGTACCCTCACCTGGACCCTAAACCGTCCCCGTCCCCTAACCCTAACCCTAGCCCGAACCCTAACCCTAACCCTTCCCCGAAGCCTGACCCTCACCCGTCCCCTAATCCTAACCCGTACGCTGACACTGACCCGCGCCCTCACACTTACGCTGCCCCTAAAGCGTTGTCGTACCCTCACCTGGACCCTAAACCGTCCCCGTCCCCTAACCCTAAACCTAGCCCGAACCCTAACACTAAACCTTCCCCGAAGCCTGACCCTCACCCGTCCCCTAATCCTAACCCGTACGCTGACACTGACCCGCGCCCTCACACGTACGCTCCCCCTAAAGCGTTGTCGTACCCTCACCTGGACCCTAAACCGTCCCCGTCCCCTAACCCTAACCCTAGCCCGAACCCTAACCCTAACTCTTCCCCGAAGCCTGACCCTCACCCGTCCCCTAATCCTAACCCGTACGCTGACACTGACCCGCGCCCTCACACGTACGCTCCCCCTAAAGCGTTGTCGTACCCTCACCTGGACCCTAAACCGTCCCCGTCCCCTAACCCTAACCCTAGCCCGAACCCTAACCCTAACCCTTCCCCGAAGCCTGACCCTCACCCGTCCCCTAATCCTAACCCGTACGCTGACACTGACCCGTGTCCTCACACGTACGCTCCCCCTAAAGCGTTGTCGTACCCTCACCTGGACCCTAAACCGTCCCCGTCCCCTAACCCTAACCCTAGCCCGAACCCTAACCCTAACCCTTCCCCGAAGCCTGACCCTCACCCGTCCCCTAATCCTAACCCGTACGCTGACACTGACCCGCGCCCTCACACGTACGCTCCCCCTAAAGCGTTGTCGTACCCTCACCTGGACCCTAAACCGTCCCCGTCCCCTAACCCTAACCCTAGCCCGAACCCTAACCCTAACCCTTCCCCGAAGCCTGACCCTCACCCGTCCCCTAATCCTAACCCGTACGCTGACACTGACCCGCGCCCTCACACGTACGCTCCCCCTAAAGCGTTGTCGTACCCTCACCTGGACCCTAAACCGTCCCCGTCCCCTAACCCTAACCCTAACCCGAACCCTAACCCTAACCCTTCCCCGAAGCCTGACCCTCACCCGTCCCCTAATCCTAACCCGTACGCTGACACTGACCCGCGCCCTCACACGTACGCTCCCCCTAAAGCGTTGTCGTACCCTCACCTGGACCCTAAACCGTCCCCGTCCCCTAACCCTAACCCTACCCCGAACCCTAACCCTAACCCTTCCCCGAAGCCTGACCCTCACCCGTCCCCTAATCCTAACCCGTACGCTGACACTGACCCGCGCCCTCACACGTACGCTCCCCCTAAAGCGTTGTCGTACCCTCACCTGGACCCTAAACCGTCCCCGTCCCCTAACCCTAACCCTAGCCCGAACCCTAACCCTAACCCTTCCCCGAAGCCTGACCCTCACCCGTCCCCTAATCCTAACCCGTACGCTGACACTGACCCGCGCCCTCACACGTACGCTCCCCCTAAAGCGTTGTCGTACCCTCACCTGGACCCTAAACCGTCCCCGTCCCCTAACCCTAACCCTAGCCCGAACCCTAACCCTAACCCTTCCCCGAAGCCTGACCCTCACCCGTCCCCTAATCCTAACCCGTACGCTGACACTGACCCGCGCCCTCACACGTACGCTCCCCCTAAAGCGTTGTCGTACCCTCACCTGGACCCTAAACCGTCCCCGTCCCCTAACCCTAACCCTAGCCCGAACCCTAACCCTAACCCTTCCCCGAAGCCTGACCCTCACCCGTCCCCTAATCCTAACCCGTACACTGACACTGACCCGCGCCCTCACACGTACGCTCCCCCTAAAGCGTTGTCGTACCCTCACCTGGACCCTAAACCGTCCCCGTCCCCTAACCCTAACCCTAGCCCGAACCCTAACCCTAACCCTTCCCCGAAGCCTGACCCTCACCCGTCCCCTAATCCTAACCCGTACGCTGACACTGACCCGCGCCCTCACACGTACGCTCCCCCTAAAGCGTTGTCGTACCCTCACCTGGACCCTAAACCGTCCCCGTCCCCTAACCCTAACCCTAGCCCGAACCCTAACCCTAACCCTTCCCCGAAGCCTGACCCTCACCCGTCCCCTAATCCTAACCCGTACGCTGACACTGACCCGCGCCCTCACACGTACGCTCCCCCTAAAGCGTTGTCGTACCCTCACCTGGACCCTAAACCGTCCCCGTCCCCTAACCCTAACCCTAGCCCGAACCCTAACCCTAACCCTTCCCCGAAGCCTGACCCTCACCCGTCCCCTAATCCTAACACGTACGCTGACACTGACCCGCGCCCTCACACGTACGCTCCCCCTAAAGCGTTGTCGTACCCTCACCTGGACCCTAAACCGTCCCCATCCCCTAACCCTAACCCTAGCCCGAACCCTAACCCTAACCCTTCCCCGAAGCCTGACCCTCACCCGTCCCCTAATCCTAACCCGTACGCTGACACTGACACGCGCCCTCACACGTACGCTCCCCCTAAAGCGTTGTCGTACCCTCACCTGGACCCTAAACCGTCCCCGTGCCCTAACCCTAACCCTAGCCCGAACCCTAACTCTAACCCTTCCCCGAAGCCTGACCCTCACATGTCCCCTAATCCTAACCCGTACGCTGACACTCACCCGCGCCCTCACACGTACGCTCCCCCTAAAGCGTTGTCGTACCCTCACCTGGACCCTAAACCGTCCCCGTCCCCTAACCCTAACCCTAGCCCGAACCCTAACCCTAACCCTTCCCCGAAGCCTGACCCTCACCCGTCCCCTAATCCTAACCCGTACGCTGACACTGACCCGCGCCCTCACACGTACGCTCCCCCTAAAGCGTTGTCGTACCCTCACCTGGACCCTAAACCGTCCCCGTCCCCTAACCCTAACCCTAGCCCGAACCCTAACCCTAACCCTTCCCCGAAGCCTGACCCTCACCCGTCCCCTAATCCTAACCCGTACGCTGACACTGACCCGCGCCCTCACACGTACGCTCCCCCTAAAGCGTTGTCGTACCCTCACCTGGACCCTAAACCGTCCCCGTCCCCTAACCCTAACCCTAGCCCGAACCCTAACCCTAACCCTTCCCCGAAGCCTGACCCTCACCCGTCCCCTAATCCTAACCCGTACGCTGACACTGAAACGCGCCCTCACACGTACGCTCCCCCTAAAGCGTTGTCGTACCCTCACCTGGACCCTAAACCGTCCCCGTGCCCTAACCCTAACCCTAGCCCGAACCCTAACTCTAACCCTTCCCCGAAGCCTGACCCTCACATGTCCCCTAATCCTAACCCGTACGCTGACACTCACCCGCGCCCTCACACGTACGCTCCCCCTAAAGCGTTGTCGTACCCTCACCTGGACCCTAAACCGTCCCCGTCCCCTAACCCTAACCCTAGCCCGAACCCTAACCCTAACCCTTCCCCGAAGCCTGACCCTCACCCGTCCCCTAATCCTAACCCGTACGCTGACACTGACCCGCGCCCTCACACGTACGCTCCCCCTAAAGCGTTGTCGTACCCTCACCTGGACCCTAAACCGTCCCCGTCCCCTAACCCTAACCCTAGCCCGAACCCTAACCCTAACCCTTCCCCGAAGCCTGACCCTCACCCGTCCCCTAATCCTAACCCGTACGCTGACACTGACCCGCGCCCTCACACGTACGCTCCCCCTAAAGCGTTGTCGTACCCTCACCTGGACCCTAAACCTTCCCCGTCCCCTAACCCTAACCCTAGCCCGAACCCTAACCCTAACCCTTCCCCGAAGCCTGACCCTCACCCGTCCCCTAATCCTAACCCGTACGCTGACACTGACCCGCGCCCTCACACGTACGCTCCCCCTAAAACGTTGTCGTACCCTCACCTGGACCCTAAACCGTCCCCGTCCCCTAACCCTAACCCTAGCCCGAACCCTAACCCTAACCCTTTCCCGAAGCCTGACCCTCACCCGTCCCCTAATCCTAACCCGTACGCTGACACTGACCCGCGCCCTCACACGTACGCTCCCCCTAAAGCGTTGTCGTACCCTCACCTGGACCCTAAACCGTCCCCGTCCCCTAACCCTAACCCTAGCCCGAACCCTAACCCTAACCCTTCCCCGAAGCCTGACCCTCACCCGTCCCCTAATCCTAACCCGTACGCTGACACTGACCCGCGCCCTCACACGTACGCTCCCCCTAAAGCGTTGTCGTACCCTCACCTGGACCCTAAACCGTCCCCGTCCCCTAACCCTAACCCTAGCCCGAACCCGAACCCTAACCCTTCCCCGAAGCCTGACCCTCACCCGTCCCCTAATCCTAACCCGTACGCTGACACTGACCCGCGCCCTCACACGTACGCTCCCCCTAAAGCGTTGTCGTACCCTCACCTGGACCCTAAACCGTCCCCGTCCCCTAACCCTAACCCTAGCCCGAACCCTAACCCTAACCCTTCCCCGAAGCCTGACCCTCACCCGTCCCCTAATCCTAACCCGTACGCTGACACTGACCCGCGCCCTCACACGTACGCTCCCCGTAAAGCGTTGTCGTACCCTCACCTGGACCCTAAACCGTCCCCGTCCCCTAACCCTAACCCTAGCCCGAACCCTAACCCTAACCCTTCCCCGAAGCCTGACCCTCACCCGTCCCCTAATCCTAACCCGTACACTGACACTGACCCGCGCCCTCACACGTACGCTCCCCCTAAAGCGTTGTCGTACCCTCACCTGGACCCTAAACCGTCCCCGTCCCCTAACCCTAACCCTAGCCCGAACCCTAACCCTAACCCTTCCCCGAAGCCTGACCCTCACCCGTCCCCTAATCCTAACCCGTACGCTGACACTGACCCGCGCCCTCACACGTACGCTCCCCCTAAAGCGTTGTCGTACCCTCATCTGGACCCTAAACCGTCCCCGTCCCCTAACCCTAACCCTAGCCCGAACCCTAACCCTAACCCTTCCCCGAAGCCTGACCCTCACCCGTCCCCTAATCCTAACCCGTACGCTGACACTGACCCGCGCCCTCACACGTACGCTCCCCCTAAAGCGTTGTCGTACCCTCACCTGGACCCTAAACCGTCCCCGTCCCCTAACCCTAACCCTAGCCCGAACCCTAACCCTAACCCTTCCCCGAAGCCTGACCCTCACCCGTCCCCTAATCCTAACCCGTACGCTGACACTGACCCGCGCACTCACACGTACGCTCCCCCTAAAGCGTTGTCGTACCCTCACCTGGACCCTAAACCGTCCCCGTCCCCTAACCCTAACCCTAGCCCGAACCCTAACCCTAACCCTTCCCCGAAGCCTGACCCTCACCCGTCCCCTAATCCTAACCCGTACGCTGACACTGACCCGCGCCCTCACACGTACGCTCCCCCTAAAGCGTTGTCGTACCCTCACCTGGACCCTAAACCGTCCCCGTCCCCTAACCCTAACCCTAGCCCGAACCCTAACCCTAACCCTTCCCCGAAGCCTGACCCTCACCCATCCCCTAATCCTAACCCGTACGCTGACACTGACCCGCGCCCTCACACGTACGCTCCCCCTAAAGTGTTGTCGTACCCTCACCTGGACCCTAAACCGTCCCCGTCCCCTAACCCTAACCCTAGCCCGAACCCTAACCCTAACCCTTCCCCGAAGCCTGACCCTCACCCGTCCCCTAATCCTAACCCGTACGCTGACACTGACCCGCGCCCTCACACGTACGCTCCCCCTAAAGCGTTGTCGTACCCTCACCTGGACCCTAAACCGTCCCCGTCCCCTAACCCTAACCCTAGCCCGAACCCTAACCCTAACCCTTCCCCGAAGCCTGACCCTCACCCGTCCCCTAATCCTAACCCGTACGCTGACACTGACCCGCGCCCTCACACGTACGCTCCCCCTAAAGCGTTGTCGTACCCTCACCTGGACCCTAAACCGTCCCCGTCCCCTAACCCTAACCCTAGCCCGAACCCTAACGCTAACCCTTCCCCGAAGCCTGACCCTCACCCGTCCCCTAATCCTAACCCGTACGCTGAGACTGACCCGCGCCCTCACACGTACGCTCCCCCTAAAGCGTTGTCGTACCCTCACCTGGACCCTAAACCGTCCCCGTGCCCTAACCCTAACCCTAGCCCGAACCCTAACCCTAACCCTTCCCCGAAGCCTGACCCTCACCTGTCCCCTAATCCTAACCCGTATGCTGACACTGACCCGCGCCCTCACACGTACGCTCCCCCTAAAGCGTTGTCGTACCCTCACCTGGACCCTAAACCGTCCCCGTCCCCTAACCCTAACCCTAGCCCGAACCCTAACCCTAACCCTTCCCCGAAGCCTGACCCTCACCCGTCCCCTAATCCTAACCCGTACGCTGACACTGACCCGCGCCCTCACACGTACGCTCCCCCTAAAGCGTTGTCGTACCCTCACCTGGACCCTAAACCATCCCCGTCCCCTAACCCTAACCCTAGCCCGAACCCTAACCCTAACCCTTCCCCGAAGCCTGACCCTCACCCGTCCCCTAATCCTAACCCGTACGCTGACACTGACCCGCGCCCTCACACGTACGCTCCCCCTAAAGCGTTGTCGTACCCTCACCTGGACCCTAAACCGTCCCCGTCCCCTAACCCTAACCCTAGCCCGAACCCTAACCCTAACCCTTCCCCGAAGCCTGACCCTCACCCGTCCCCTAATCCTAACCCGTACGCTGACACTGACCCGCGCCCTCACACGTACGCTCCCCCTAAAGCGTTGTCGTACCCTCACCTGGACCCTAAACCGTCCCCGTCCCCTAACCCTAACCCTAGCCCGAACCCTAACCCTAACCCTTCCCCGAAGCCTGACCCTCACCCGTCCCCTAATCCTAACCCGTACGCTGACACTGACCCGCGCCCTCACACATACGCTCCCCCTAAAGCGTTGTCGTACCCTCACCTGGACCCTAAACCGTCCCCGTCCCCTAACCCTAACCCTAGCCCGAACCCTAACCCTAACCCTTCCCCGAAGCCTGACCCTCACCCGTCCCCTAATCCTAACCCGTACGCTGACACTGACCCGCGCCCTCACACGTACGCTCCCCCTAAAGCGTTGTCGTACCCTCACCTGGACCCTAAACCGTCCCCGTCCCCTAACCCTAACCCTAGCCCGAACCCTAACGCTAACCCTTCCCCGAAGCCTGACCCTCACCCGTCCCCTAATCCTAACCCGTACGCTGAGACTGACCCGCGCCCTCACACGTACGCTCCCCCTAAAGCGTTGTCGTACCCTCACCTGGACCCTAAACCGTCCCCGTGCCCTAACCCTAACCCTAGCCCGAACCCTAACCCTAACCCTTCCCCGAAGCCTGACCCTCACCTGTCCCCTAATCCTAACCCGTATGCTGACACTGACCCGCGCCCTCACACGTACGCTCCCCCTAAAGCGTTGTCGTACCCTCACCTGGACCCTAAACCGTCCCCGTCCCCTAACCCTAACCCTAGCCCGAACCCTAACCCTAACCCTTCCCCGAAGCCTGACCCTCACCCGTCCCCTAATCCTAACCCGTACGCTGACACTGACCCGCGCCCTCACACGTACGCTCCCCCTAAAGCGTTGTCGTACCCTCACCTGGACCCTAAACCGTCCCCGTCCCCTAACCCTAACCCTAGCCCGAACCCTAACCCTAACCCTTCCCCGAAGCCTGACCCTCACCCGTCCCCTAATCCTAACCCGTACGCTGACACTGACCCGCGCCCTCACACGTACGCTCCCCCTAAAGCGTTGTCGTACCCTCACCTGGACCCTAAACCGTCCCCGTCCCCTAACCCTAACCCTAGCCCGAACCCTAACCCTAACCCTTCCCCGAAGCCTGACCCTCACCCGTCCCCTAATCCTAACCCGTACGCTGACACTGACCCGCGCCCTCACACGTACGCTCCCCCTAAAGCGTTGTCGTACCCTCACCTGGACCCTAAACCGTCCCCGTCCCCTAACCCTAACCCTAGCCCGAACCCTAACCCTAACCCTTCCCCGAAGCCTGACCCTCACCCGTCCCCTAATCCTAACCCGTACGCTGACACTGACCCGCGCCCTCACACGTACGCTCCCCCTAAAGCGTTGTCGTACCCTCACCTGGACCCTAAACTGTCCCCGTCCCCTAACCCTAACCCTAGCCCGAACCCTAACCCTAACCCTTCCCCGAAGCCTGACCCTCACCCGTCCCCTAATCCTAACCCGTACGCTGACACTGACCCGCGCCCTCACACGTACGCTCCCCCTAAAGCGTTGTCGTACCCTCACCTGGACCCTAAACCGTCCCCGTCCCCTAACCCTAACCCTAGCCCGAACCCTAACCCTAACCCTTCCCCGAAGCCTGACCCTCACCCGTCCCCTAATCCTAACCCGTACGCTGACACTGACCCGCGCCCTCACACGTACGCTCCCCTAAAGCGTTGTCGTACCCTCACCTGGACCCTAAACCGTCCCCGTGCCCTAACCCTAACCCTAGCCCGAACCCTAACCCTAACCCTTCCCCGAAGCCTGACCCTCACCCGTCCCCTAATCCTAACCCGTACGCTGACACTGACCCGCGCCCTCACACGTACGCTCCCCCTAAAGCGTTGTCGTACCCTCACCTGGACCCTAAACCGTCCCCGTCCCCTAACCCTAACCCTAGCCCGAACCCTAACCCTAACCCTTCCCCGAAGCCTGACCCTCACCCGTCCCCTAATCCTAACCCGTACGCTGACACTGACCCGCGCCCTCACACGTACGCTCCCCCTAAAGCGTTGTCGTACCCTCACCTGGACCCTAAACCGTCCCCGTCCCCTAACCCTAACCCTAGCCCGAACCCTAACCCTAACCCTTCCCCGAAGCCTGACCCTCACCCCGTCCCCTAATCCTAACCCGTACGCTGACACTGACCCGCGCCCTCACACGTACGCTCCCCCTAAAGCGTTGTCGTACCCTCACCTGGACCCTAAACCGTCCCCGTCCCCTAACCCTAACCCTAGCCCGAACCCTAACCCTAACCCTTCCCCGAAGCCTGACCCTCACCCGTCCCCTAATCCTAACCCGTACGCTGACACTGACCCGCGCCCTCACACGTACGCTCCCCCTAAAGCGTTGTCGTACCCTCACCTGGACCCTAAACCGTCCCCGTCCCCTAACCCTAACCCTAGCCCGAACCCTAACCCTAACCCTTCCCCGAAGCCTGACCCTCACCCGTCCCCTAATCCTAACCCGTACGCTGACACTGACCCGCGCCCTCACACGTACGCTCCCCCTAAAGCGTTGTCGTACCCTCACCTGGACCCTAAACCGTCCCCGTCCCCTAACCCTAACCCTAGCCCGAACCCTAACCCTAACCCTTCCCCGAAGCCTGACCCTCACCCGTCCCCTAATCCTAACCCGTACGCTGACACTGACCCGCGCCCTCACACGTACGCTCCCCTAAAGCGTTGTCGTACCCTCACCTGGACCCTAAACCGTCCCCGTCCCCTAACCCTAACCCTAGCCCGAACCCTAACCCTAACCCTTCCCCGAAGCCTGACCCTCACCCGTCCCCTAATCCTAACCCGTACGCTGACACTGACCCGCGCCCTCACACGTACGCTCCCCCTAAAGCGTTGTCGTACCCTCACCTGGACCCTAAACCGTCCCCGTCCCCTAACCCTAACCCTAGCCCGAACCCTAACCCTAACCCTTCCCCGAAGCCTGACCCTCACCCGTCCCCTAATCCTAACCCGTACGCTGACACTGACCCGCGCCCTCACACGTACGCTCCCCTAAAGCGTTGTCGTACCCTCACCTGGACCCTAAACCGTCCCCGTCCCCTAACCCTAACCCTAGCCCGAACCCTAACCCTAACCCTTCCCCGAAGCCTGACCCTCACCCGTCCCCTAATCCTAACCCGTACGCTGACACTGACCCGCGCCCTCACACGTACGCTCCCCCTAAAGCGTTGTCGTACCCTCACCTGGACCCTAAACCGTCCCCGTCCCCTAACCCTAACCCTAGCCCGAACCCTAACCCTAACCCTTCCCCGAAGCCTGACCCTCACCCGTCCCCTAATCCTAACCCGTACGCTGACACTGACCCGCGCCCTCACACGTACGCTCCCCCTAAAGCGTTGTCGTACCCTCACCTGGACCCTAAACCGTCCCCGTCCCCTAACCCTAACCCTAGCCCGAACCCTAACCCTAACCCTTCCCCGAAGCCTGACCCTCACCCGTCCCCTAATCCTAACCCGTACGCTGACACTGACCCGCGCCCTCACACGTACGCTCCCCCTAAAGCGTTGTCGTACCCTCACCTGGACCCTAAACCGTCCCCGTCCCCTAACCCTAACCCTAGCCCGAACCCTAACCCTAACCCTTCCCCGAAGCCTGACCCTCACCCGTCCCCTAATCCTAACCCGTACGCTGACACTGACCCGCGCCCTCACACGTACGCTCCCCCTAAAGCGTTGTCGTACCCTCACCTGGACCCTAAACCGTCCCCGTCCCCTAACCCTAACCCTAGCCCGAACCCTAACCCTAACCCTTCCCCGAAGCCTGACCCTCACCCGTCCCCTAATCCTAACCCGTACGCTGACACTGACCCGCGCCCTCACACGTACGCTCCCCCTAAAGCGTTGTCGTACCCTCACCTGGACCCTAAACCGTCCCCGTCCCCTAACCCTAACCCTAGCCCGAACCCTAACCCTAACCCTTCCCCGAAGCCTGACCCTCACCCGTCCCCTAATCCTAACCCGTACGCTGACACTGACCCGCGCCCTCACACGTACGCTCCCCCTAAAGCGTTGTCGTACCCTCACCTGGACCCTAAACCGTCCCCGTCCCCTAACCCTAACCCTAGCCCGAACCCTAACCCTAACCCTTCCCCGAAGCCTGACCCTCACCCGTCCCCTAATCCTAACCCGTACGCTGACACTGACCCGCGCCCTCACACGTACGCTCCCCCTAAAGCGTTGTCGTACCCTCACCTGGACCCTAAACCGTCCCCGTGCCCCTAACCCTAACCCTAGCCCGAACCCTAACCCTAACCCTTCCCCGAAGCCTGACCCTCACCCGTCCCCTAATCCTAACCCGTACGCTGACACTGACCCGCGCCCTCACACGTACGCTCCCCCTAAAGCGTTGTCGTACCCTCACCTGGACCCTAAACCGTCCCCGTCCCCTAACCCTAACCCTAGCCCGAACCCTAACCCTAACCCTTCCCCGAAGCCTGACCCTCACCCGTCCCCTAATCCTAACCCGTACGCTGACACTGACCCGCGCCCTCACACGTACGCTCCCCCTAAAGCGTTGTCGTACCCTCACCTGGACCCTAAACCGTCCCCGTCCCCTAACCCTAACCCTAGCCCGAACCCTAACCCTAACCCTTCCCCGAAGCCTGACCCTCACCCGTCCCCTAATCCTAACCCGTACGCTGACACTGACCCGCGCCCTCACACGTACGCTCCCCCTAAAGCGTTGTCGTACCCTCACCTGGACCCTAAACCGTCCCCGTCCCCTAACCCTAACCCTAGCCCGAACCCTAACCCTAACCCTTCCCCGAAGCCTGACCCTCACCCGTCCCCTAATCCTAACCCGTACGCTGACACTGACCCGCGCCCTCACACGTACGCTCCCCCTAAAGCGTTGTCGTACCCTCACCTGGACCCTAAACCGTCCCCGTCCCCTAACCCTAACCCTAGCCCGAACCCTAACCCTAACCCTTCCCCGAAGCCTGACCCTCACCCGTCCCCTAATCCTAACCCGTACGCTGACACTGACCCGCGCCCTCACACGTACGCTCCCCCTAAAGCGTTGTCGTACCCTCACCTGGACCCTAAACCGTCCCCGTCCCCTAACCCTAACCCTAGCCCGAACCCTAACCCTAACCCTTCCCCGAAGCCTGACCCTCACCTGTCCCCTAATCCTAACCCGTACGCTGACACTGACCCGCGCCCTCACACGTACGCTCCCCCTAAAGCGTTGTCGTACCCTCACCTGGACCCTAAACCGTCCCCGTCCCCTAACCCTAACCCTAGCCCGAACCCTAACCCTAACCCTTCCCCGAAGCCTGACCCTCACCCGTCCCCTAATCCTAACCCGTACGCTGACACTGACCCGCGCCCTCACACGTACGCTCCCCCTAAAGCGTTGTCGTACCCTCACCTGGACCCTAAACCGTCCCCGTCCCCTAACCCTAACCCTAGCCCGAACCCTAACCCTAACCCTTCCCCGAAGCCTGACCCTCACCCGTCCCCTAATCCTAACCCGTACGCTGACACTGACCCGCGCCCTCACACGTACGCTCCCCCTAAAGCGTTGTCGTACCCTCACCTGGACCCTAAACCGTCCCCGTCCCCTAACCCTAACCCTAGCCCGAACCCTAACCCTAACCCTTCCCCGAAGCCTGACCCTCACCCGTCCCCTAATCCTAACCCGTACGCTGACACTGACCCGCGCCCTCACACGTACGCTCCCCCTAAAGCGTTGTCGTACCCTCACCTGGACCCTAAACCGTCCCCGTCCCCTAACCCTAACCCTAGCCCGAACCCTAACCCTAACCCTTCCCCGAAGCCTGACCCTCACCCGTCCCCTAATCCTAACCCGTACGCTGACACTGACCCGCGCCCTCACACGTACGCTCCCCCTAAAGCGTTGTCGTACCCTCACCTGGACCCTAAACCGTCCCCGTCCCCTAACCCTAACCCTAGCCCGAACCCTAACCCTAACCCTTCCCCGAAGCCTGACCCTCACCCGTCCCCTAATCCTAACCCGTACGCTGACACTGACCCGCGCCCTCACACGTACGCTCCCCTAAAGCGTTGTCGTACCCTCACCTGGACCCTAAACCGTCCCCGTCCCCTAACCCTAACCCTAGCCCGAACCCTAACCCTAACCCTTCCCCGAAGCCTGACCCTCACCCGTCCCCTAATCCTAACCCGTACGCTGACACTGACCCGCGCCCTCACACGTACGCTCCCCCTAAAGCGTTGTCGTACCCTCACCTGGACCCTAAACCGTCCCCGTCCCCTAACCCTAACCCTAGCCCGAACCCTAACCCTAACCCTTCCCCGAAGCCTGACCCTCACCCGTCCCCTAATCCTAACCCGTACGCTGACACTGACCCGCGCCCTCACACGTACGCTCCCCCTAAAGCGTTGTCGTACCCTCACCTGGACCCTAAACCGTCCCCGTCCCCTAACCCTAACCCTAGCCCGAACCCTAACCCTAACCCTTCCCCGAAGCCTGACCCTCACCCGTCCCCTAATCCTAACCCGTACGCTGACACTGACCCGCGCCCTCACACGTACGCTCCCCCTAAAGCGTTGTCGTACCCTCACCTGGACCCTAAACCGTCCCCGTCCCCTAACCCTAACCCTAGCCCGAACCCTAACCCTAACCCTTCCCCGAAGCCTGACCCTCACCCGTCCCCTAATCCTAACCCGTACGCTGACACTGACCCGCGCCCTCACACGTACGCTCCCCCTAAAGCGTTGTCGTACCCTCACCTGGACCCTAAACCGTCCCCGTCCCCTAACCCTAACCCTAGCCCGAACCCTAACCCTAACCCTTCCCCGAAGCCTGACCCTCACCCGTCCCCTAATCCTAACCCGTACGCTGACACTGACCCGCGCCCTCACACGTACGCTCCCCCTAAAGCGTTGTCGTACCCTCACCTGGACCCTAAACCGTCCCCGTCCCCTAACCCTAACCCTAGCCCGAACCCTAACCCTAACCCTTCCCCGAAGCCTGACCCTCACCCGTCCCCTAATCCTAACCCGTACGCTGACACTGACCCGCGCCCTCACACGTACGCTCCCCCTAAAGCGTTGTCGTACCCTCACCTGGACCCTAAACCGTCCCCGTCCCCTAACCCTAACCCTAGCCCGAACCCTAACCCTAACCCTTCCCCGAAGCCTGACCCTCACCCGTCCCCTAATCCTAACCCGTACGCTGACACTGACCCGCGCCCTCACACGTACGCTCCCCCTAAAGCGTTGTCGTACCCTCACCTGGACCCTAAACCGTCCCCGTCCCCTAACCCTAACCCTAGCCCGAACCCTAACCCTAACCCTTCCCCGAAGCCTGACCCTCACCCGTCCCCTAATCCTAACCCGTACGCTGACACTGACCCGCGCCCTCACACGTACGCTCCCCCTAAAGCGTTGTCGTACCCTCACCTGGACCCTAAACCGTCCCCGTCCCCTAACCCTAACCCTAGCCCGAACCCTAACCCTAACCCTTCCCCGAAGCCTGACCCTCACCCGTCCCCTAATCCTAACCCGTACGCTGACACTGACCCGCGCCCTCACACGTACGCTCCCCCTAAAGCGTTGTCGTACCCTCACCTGGACCCTAAACCGTCCCCGTCCCCTAACCCTAACCCTAGCCCGAACCCTAACCCTAACCCTTCCCCGAAGCCTGACCCTCACCCGTCCCCTAATCCTAACCCGTACGCTGACACTGACCCGCGCCCTCACACGTACGCTCCCCCTAAAGCGTTGTCGTACCCTCACCTGGACCCTAAACCGTCCCCGTCCCCTAACCCTAACCCTAGCCCGAACCCTAACCCTAACCCTTCCCCGAAGCCTGACCCTCACCCGTCCCCTAATCCTAACCCGTACGCTGACACTGACCCGCGCCCTCACACGTACGCTCCCCTAAAGCGTTGTCGTACCCTCACCTGGACCCTAAACCGTCCCCGTCCCCTAACCCTAACCCTAGCCCGAACCCTAACCCTAACCCTTCCCCGAAGCCTGACCCTCACCCGTCCCCTAATCTTA